>NC_081543.1:5947748-6097079 GCF_901000735.1 Corylus avellana
TATATATATATATATATATATATATATATATTTTTAAATGACTACATAAGAGAAAAGTTGGGCCAAAATTGTATTTTTATTATTCCTCATCTGTAATAAAGTTGAGAACCAATTTTTATAATTTAGAAAAAATTTATTAAACTTTTTTTAGTTTTCATTAATAACCATACTATTTAGAATCGAGACAGATGAGATATTATGAAACGAAAATAGATCCAAATTCTTAAAAATTGAAAGTGACAGGCAAGAAATTCCCCCCCAAAAATATAAAATAAAATAAACAATAAAAAATAAAATAAAAAAATAAAGGGGAAAGGTCACAGTTATCATATATATATATGAATATAGATTACCCTTTTGATGATGAATGAAGTGCAAAACGTTAAAAAAAAAAAAAATAAATAAATAAAACACTTGCAAGCGACGTTTCTCTTCTTAATGGGGGCGGTGTTTGGTTTACCTCAAAGTGAAAAGAAAAAAAATCATTGAAACCTCATAAACAGTAAATGTCTGGCTACAAGTTTGAAAATGTCTGGCTAGACAGAGTTGCAAGATTAGAATATTTGATTATTCTAATACGAGGTGGTAATGTTTAACTAGGTTTTATTTTAAAAGAAATTAAAAAAGTGAAAAATACCTTTTTGGAGTTTCAAAAGGTTTATTTTCTTATATGAAAAATGGTTCAATATTTCTTATATTTTCATATAATATGAATAGCTACGAAGAAGAGAGAAACAACAAAAAGACGAAGGGTGGATGAGAGTGAGAATAAAAAACTTAAGACGTAAGATTGAAATTTAATGCAATTGTTTTCCATATTGCTTGCAATTTGAACAAATAACTGTGAGAGGACCCTTGTAAAGCCCATCCGCCCAGGTGTAACCCGAGACCTGCTCGAGAAAGTAGTCCCGTAAATGGTCTTCTCACAATTTCATACCAAGAAATGTGAGAAAGTAATGGAAAATAGTTTAGACAGATGAGAAGTTTAAATTATTTTATGCTTTATGAAGTTTGTTTTTCTTAATCAACTAAAAACACTTTCAAGTTGTCCAATATTTTACGCCGCGTTTTTAAAAAATATCACAAAACATTAGGCATTTGGCATTATGATTTAAAAAGATCTTAATCTAAAATAGGAAGAAAAAAAAAAAATCTACGATTTCAATAAGCAAGCTAGAGAATACATATTTGAAAAAGCACGAATTTAAACCAAAATCACAATTTCGCATAACAAATATTTGATAAAAATAAATAAATAAAACTTTTTAATATGTTTTACCAAACACTTTACGATTTTAAAAAGTAGCAATTTCAAAAACACAATTTTTAAAATTGCATTTATTGAAACCGCAATTCCAAACCGACCCTAAATAATCTTCATTAAGAAGTACTAATTATCACTTCTTTTTTTTCTTTTTCTTTTTTTTTTTTTTTAAATTTTTTTTTTTTAATTATCACATATTGAACAATCATGATACTTTACTCCGCTGTCTATCAACTTTCTGCACACATGAGACATATAAACGGGATGGATCTCATTCGTTCCGTGATGCTCAAAAATATTCTCGACTGCCTTAAGCACCAAGTATACAATTCGATACAATTCACCAATAACATAAATAAATATCTACATCGATTGCTGAATCATATACCCCCCCAAAAAAGGGCTATTTCCATCTGCAATGCATTCCATGGCTGCTTTAACAAACAATTTTATCCATACAAATTCCACTCATGACACAACACACCTTGCCTAACCTCTTCAATGCCTTGCTACATAAGGCTGCTTTACAAAGTGCTGCATCATCTGCAGTACTCCATCAAGTTTTACTTTCTGCAGGTACTTTCACAAAGCAACGCATAGAAAGACTTCCTGAGGATGGTAGTCTTGACAGCTTCACACATTGTTTCTGTGTGGAGCCTGCCTGCATGGAAAGATTAAGCATGCATTTAAGAAAAGAAAAGAAAAAAAAAAAAAAGATGTTCTGCTTTCTTGTCAGAGGGTACTAGGAATATGAATTGGAGCGCCTTATATGGATGAAAAGTAACAGTTATGAGCAAGGGAACAGTGAAAATGAATGTGCAATTTAGAAAGAAACTTTAGAGTCATACAAACCTCAGTAACTTCTTCTCTACATGGACCCCTAAAGCTTTTGATACCAACATCTCTATTATGCTTCACGGAGGTGCCGGACAGCAGCAAAGGATTTTCTATTTTCTTTTTGAACCTTGATCACCAAAACAAGATTGTACGTTTTACAAAGTGTATTCTTTTTAAGGTTTACAAGAAAGATTGCAAATCTAAACATCAATACCTGTGCCTCTAATTCAGCAATTCTCAGCAAAGATGCATGTTCGATGCAAGCACGGCGCTTGCACTCTTCTTCAAGCAATCCTGTAATTTGGTACCTTAGCTCAGCCATTTCTTGAGCTAGGTCCTCTGCTTCTTCTTTTGCTTTCAACTTTTCATCTCTCAATTCTTCCTGGAAATCATTAGCATGTTAAATTCTACAGTTTAAGAATTGAGTCATGAAACCTCCAAGTTCAGAAAGGACAAGAACCTAGGCGACAGAAGTCTCACTTGAAACCTAATTTTGTTTATTCAACCCACTGAGATTGTTCACTCACTGTCAAAGGCATGTCGTACCTTAAGTTGCTTCACAAGAAGTTCATATTCTTGGACCTGTCGTGACATCTTTTCCATCTTCGTTCTTGAATCTGCATCTGGTCCTGATACCACTACCAATTTGGAAAGGAGTGGACCCAAGACTTCTCCACAAGTGCTAAAAGTAGTGTTATATATTAATAAGGATGTCAAAAGATTAACTTTGATTGAAAGTAGCTAGAGAGACAAAGATAAACCCATAAAACTAGTTAACAGTTTAAGGGTTCAAAACAAAACTTAATGCATCATTTTCTCCTCAAGACAATTCTAACGACAATCCCTTAAAAGATAGGTTTAACATCTACTCATTGGGTCAAGAATTATGCAATTCAAAAGATAAGAACACTAGTGCAATGGAGCCAAAATGGATAGAAACCAATGATTTATATTAATCTATTGGAGATAAGGAATGTATTCTTTAATCTTCTAAAACCACCCGTCTGAAGTGATGCCTTTTGTTTTATGATCTTGAGTGGATGTCATAGTAGGATTTGGACCCAGGTGAAGTTTTCTGACCATCTGTCAGAGAAAAAGAACGAATAGATCTTGTAGGATTCCAAAGAAATTCTTCGATTTCTTTTGGAAGCAGATGATTATCAGTCACCTTGAAACAACACTGACCAATAATTGTAGTAAAACACCAATAGAAGGACTCCACCAAGGAAGAGCTCAAGATCCAAGTCAAATCCCAAATGGAAGCAAGTACTATCCGATGTCAAAAAAGAAAAGAAAAGAAGAGCTGGCTCATTGACTATTTTTCTGATTCTACAGAAATGTCTTGACAAGTGGATTTATTGAATACGAGAGATTAATCTAAACGTTGATTTTATTGTCAGGTGTATCTGGCAGGTCTAAAGAGTGGACTAGAACAAAAGCTTCTTCCTATAAACTATTATAATATTATCTAGATAGCATACCTAATTGGGACATACAACTTACAGGGTAAACAAAAAAAGCAATTATAAAATATAAATTGCGATGTACCTCATTTCTTTAGATATACTCATCTTGTTTTCCAGTGTACTCAAGGGCGTCTCAGACTCCTGATGTGATCTCTCCTTGTTTGCTAGCCATTCTTCAATCCTTTGATAAAATACTCTAGCATTTGTTTCAGATGTATCCAGCTTCTCCTTTAGTTCCTTATTTTCCTTATCTAGATATTTGATAATTTGTTGTGCATCCTGAAACTGAACCTCAAGCTCTTGAATCAACTCATTCATCTCATCTTTTTCTTCAACAGTTTCTTCCTGGATTTTCTTAGCCTCAAAGCAACTCTGCTCCAAGGCCATGATATCAAGCCTCATGCTTTCTATTTCACATTGAGACTCTAATGCCATCGATGAGATTGACTCCTCTAGTTTCACCATGTACAAAGTTGACTTTTGTAACTCTACTTCTTTGCTTTCCAGTTCCTGTATCAAGAACAAGCGCTCCAAATCAGACCTCTTCAGTTCCTCGCTTAACCTGTTAACCTTCTCCTGTAGATCTTCCATGTCTGCTAATTTCAGCTCAAGGTTGTGTACATCCTCTTCCAGGCAGTTCACCTCCGTGTTCCTTGCATTTAGTTGATCCTGCAGGTAATCTGCGATGAATATTGTGATTGGGATGAGCCAAAGAAAACCACCAACAAGAGAGTCATGGATGGAACAGCATGCTGCTAGAGCCATCAATGTGCATACATTGTTATATTGTCATTGACAAATACGCAAAGGATACATCTTAAGTAAACCATTGGATGGCTTAAAGGATATTGGAAAGCAAAACTTAACTTTAAGAATCATATAGTTGAACACAATTGTCCTTATTTGTGGAACCACGTACATAAACTGCTTTACCCTAAACCCTGCATAAATGCAGGATGAGCTATATAGAAAAGCGGGTGTCAAGCCCCAACTCTTGATATAATTTGTCAGAGTACCTGATCAGGGAATGATTATCATGACGACTTGCATGGTAAGGTGGTGCATGAATGTAACACACCAATTAGTTATCCGTGCATTGGGTTATACTATTTTCTAATGGCTATGTCAAATAACAGGTTCCTTTAAATGCAAGGACGAAAAAAAGATCCAAAAACACACACACTGTTGCAGTTTCTACATTGCCCTAACTAGCATGCATAATGTGAGTTTCCACTAATGAGAAATGAGTGAACATATCGCAATCAATAAAATTCTTTGCTCATAGGTTTAATGTTATTGCATCTTAATAGTCTCTTAATCAAAAGGGTTTGGAATGCATTAATCAAATAATCGAATGCTTTACTTTAGATTATAAGAAAACATATATTACAAGATATTGATCAAATAGTAGACTGAAGATGATCTCATCCATAGTTTAAATACCACAGACAAAAGTGGATTAGAGCTTGAGGAGTCAAAATAGAAGACATTCATAAAATGCCACTGAGACATCCATTATAAACATAATGCATGTTTCAGAGATGGCAATTTATGATACATGAGAAGACATCATCAAATTACAGAATGCAAACAAGCTATAATACTCCATACACAAGCAAAAATAATAATCAGCTACAAAAGTTGAATGAACTAAGCAAATATACATCTTTATAAAAGCAAGAATAACTACCTATTTCTTGAGAGCAGTTCAACAGCTCTTTTTCCACCTTTTGAATGTGTTTCTTGTCTTCTGTACGAGCCTTTGACAAAGAATTTACATGTAGTTCTAGTCTCTGCATTTTTAAAAAAAAGTTTTAAATCAGATAAGTTTGCTGGAGATAATAACTTCAAGCATTTTTACTGATATTCTGCCGGAATATATTCTTCTTCTCAAAAGGCAACTTGTTTACAGACCAAAGAAGAAGGGTGGAGTGGAAGGTTAAAACCACCATCTTTTTTTTTTTGTTTCTTCTGTTATATCCTTTCTTTTCTTTTCCCTTTTTTGCCCTTTTATTGACCTCTTCACTTCAAATGAGGGGTTTTCTTCACATGCTTTTCTGAAAATTATCATTAGAATATTTATGGAAAATTTAGAAAATAACTATGCCTGACTTGGCACCCTTTTTCTAGCAGCTGACTCGCAAAATAAGCAGAAACAGTACATGCATATGTGTCATAATATTTACTAAGTTGGATTTTTCAATCTATCTTTACATGTCATAATACAGGAAATTGTCATTAAAAGATTGGTATTCAACAGCTATGAGAGGCTCGACCTCAACCAGCCTATGCAAGGTTACAACAGTTAGGTATTACCTTTGGAATTATATCTAATTAATGCAGTTCAGAACATGGTACACTGCATTCCAAAACAGTATATTTTGCAACACCAAAATTTTCTTTTCATGTCTTAACTAGTTTCTATATTACAGGACAATTTCAATAATAATGAACTGAAAAGCAACAGAGAATGCTGGTAAGAGGACAATGAAATGGGAAAAAGGAATAATTCAATGTCATGTCCATACTCACTTAATTCATCCAAAGAGGAACCAAATAAATGACTTGATCATATCAAAGATAATGATTGTTTTTTATGTTAGATAATCTGTTGAAATGAAAACAAAACTGCTATAAGCAACAAAACATTACTCGGATCAATTCGAAGCTTTGGGATTGTGAATCTTTCAGCCTATCCTTTTCTTTCCTTAACTGCATACAAATAAGTGAATAAACAGATACATCAATTATAAAAGGCACGAGGTGTTAATTTGGATGACAATATATAGATATCCATATTGAAACTTGAATTGATAACAAAGAAACATCACCCAGCTAATGGCTGAAAAATATTACTATGGCAAAGTCTTCTGAAAATAGGACAAGTGGCTGCTAGTTTCTATTAACCTGGCTCATGAAATCTAAGAGGATACATTAGGAGTTCTTTTTTTTTTTTTTCCATCTCAATCATTTATACTCAACACAGCGACGATTATATGAAAAAGGAAATTCATTGCTCAATCCTACCTCAAACTGTTCATTGCAAATGGTTCATGGCAATTTTCATATACATAATCCTAATATAAATTAATGTTTGGATCTCAACTCAAAAGCTAGCCAATTACAGTTATCTAAAATTACCTTAAGGCCACAGATTATAATTCCCCTAACAACATCTTAAAATCATACTCAAAAGTAGGTAAGATGGGCATAAAATATACCTCTCTGCATCTAGTTCCAATCTGTAAGAGTTCCTCAATGTCAAAAGAGTTTTCACTATCACTCCTTGTGTGATGCGACATTTGTGCAAGAAAAATAAAGACAAATGCGCAAAAGGAATACCTGTATCCATTACCAAACCATCAGACATGCTCCCACAAGTATAGCATTAAATGCCATCATCAATAATAAACAAATGATGAACATAGATGATGCAACACGTTTTCCAGGTAAAGACTATATGCAACATATTCATGTAAGCTCTAAAAAAAACCAAAAAAGCAAAACAAAGGTGAGAAATTGCTTATATTTGTCGTACCAACTATACAAGAACACACGAAATGAAATAAAATCCCAAAAAAGAAAACAAAAATAATGTGGAAATTTTCTCGGTTTCTCCCTCATATTTTATTTTAAAAAAATGGAAATAATATTTGAAATTCTTAGATTCACGTCTACATTTCGTCATTACTTAACCAAAAACGCATTTCGAGTACTCTTTAATTCAAGCAATCAAGTTTATACATAAAATTGCGAATTACATCTCCAAGGAAAAAAAAGAAAATACTAAAATACAACATGGGTTTGAACCATTAGATGCGAAAAATGAAACCCTTCAGCACAAATTCATGAAAAGCAAACCCTATTCTTCAGATTCTCAATTCTTCATAACCTTAGCACAATATCCATGAAGACCCAAGTAAATTAACAAACCGAAAAACAAACCAATACAGCAATCTAAAATGCATCGAAGTTTTTACCTCTGTAGGTATGAATCAGAGACTCAAAGCTCCAAACTCTGCAGGGCTGAGAGATTAAAAGGGTTTATGATTTTATGGGAAAAAGATCGAAACGTTGATAGAATTTCGATTGTTGGCAAATGGCCAGCTCAAACTGCAATTTGAATGGGAGCGGTTTGAGCTGTCGAGTGATTCGGGTCGGGCCAATATAAATAGTTCACATTTTTTTAGATTGCCTTAAAATAATTGTTCCGCCTAAAAAAAAATAAAAATAAAGGATCTGGCTTACGTGCAGTTGCTCAAATAACCGGAGATCTCCTGTAAAGAAAATGGATGGTCAAGATTTAATCTTATAAAACGACGTCGTGGGTGACTAACGCTGAAGGCAAAACAAACGTTCCGTTGCCTTTCTCAGCCTGATAAATATGTTTGACCGGGAAAGAAGAAGCCCTAGGGAACAGTGGAAGAAGGCGGTGGAGAGAGAGAGAGAGACCAACGGTAAAGAAATGCAATGAGGAAAAGGAAATGCAACGGTAAAGAAAATCTTTTTCCTTTATTTCTTCTTCATTGTGTTTCTTGGCCATGAAAATCCCATACAATTTCTTGATTATTTTTGTTTTTCCTTGGATTCTTGATTGCAGATTTAGCAAGTGGGTTAGGTTTAACGATGTCGAAAAGGGAGCTCCCAGAAGATGTGCACATGGAAATCCTATCAAGGCTGCCCGTCAAATCTCTGGTGCGATTCAGGTGCGTATGTAAATCCTGGTGCACTCTGATGACATACCCTGATTTCATCACCAAGCACCTCACTTCTCACAATCCCCATCGTGGGACGATCCTCCATAGGCATGATTGGGATGGGTTGGGGCAACCGCGTGTCTCCACGCTCTCTAATGAAACCCTAGAGCTGTCCGGGGATGTAGATCTATTACAATTGTTTCAGGATAAGGTTGCCGGGGTAGTGAGAGTCTTCGGTCCCTGCAATGGAATACTTTGTTTTTCTGGTATTCTGTGCAAGGATAGGGCAGTGCAGGGTGATTATGATCAGGTAGTGTTATGGAACCCTGCGACATGAGAATCAAAGATGCTCCCCCCCAATCCACCGCCAACCGGATTTGCCACTCTCTGTTTTTAACATTGGCTTCGGTTTTGATCCAAACACTAATGATTACAAGGTGGTTAGGGTTCAGAACTTGGATTCTCGATCCAAGGTTGCCGTGTACAGCCTTAGTACTGATTCCTGGAGAGAGATTGATTCATCCGCTAACCCAGCTTATAAATTTGGTTTATCTCGTTTTCCTTCATACCTAAAGGGAGTTCATCATTGGTGGGCTGCTGAGAAAAATGACATTTTCCACCCATTCTTGCTTCACTTAAAAAAAAAGGGTATGTTTTTGACGTGGCAAACAGTAACCCACCTTTTGCCACGTCAATAATTATTTTATTGACGTGTTGAATGTGCCACGTCAATATTTAGTGACATGGCACATTCCACATGTCAAGAAATAGCAACGTGTCAAATATTGACACGTTGCTAAATTTAAATTCAATTTAATTTTTAAAAATTATATTTTAATAATTTAATATAGTGACGTGGTAAACTATTTATTGATGTGTGAAAGTGACACGTCAATATTTACTGACGTGGCGGAATGGCACGTCAATAATTTATTGACGTGTTAAAATAACACGTCAATAAATATTAACGTGTCATTGTTTCACACATTAAAAAATAATAATATTAATTATGTATTTAAAAATATTTAACAATTAATAAAAATTAATAACAAAAATTTTATAAAAAAAGTTTTAATAAAAATTAACGATTAATAACAATTGGACATGCAGAAATTTCCTCCAAATCGGTATGGAGGAAATATCTTCCAACCCATATAAAATAGTGTCAAATGTTTATAAACATTTAAAATGCACACTAATTTTAATCTAGATTTCCTCCATACCGGTTTGGAGAAAATTCCTGTCCATAACAATTAATAATTAATAACAAAATTTAATTGCTATGTGTATAATGATTATTGTAATTAATTTTATTGTTTCCGTAAGATATATATATATTAAAACCCATTAAAATGTTATAAAAATCATAAAATTTAATGTGTTTGAATTATAGGCTTATAATTTATATATATTAAGGCCTTTCACAATATACGAAAACTTCACATGCATTGATTATTTTTACTTTGAAATTAATCCTACTTGTTTAATTTGACCTTTCATATATATATATATATATATATAGCTAGCTAGGGTACGTATATGAACCTATCTAGCTAGCGATATATAGCTGTTAAGTATATATATATTATAGGGTAAAATGGTAAATACACCTTTCATGGACTATCAAAAAATCAAGTGATATAAGAGGCACTTTTTATTTATTTCTTTTTAAAAATTAAATAGTTAATTAGTAGCTAGCTAGGTTTTATAAAACTTAACTACCAATTAAATAATTAAGTACTTACCATATATAATTAGCCGTGTTTTAATTATGGTAATTACTATAATTAAAAACCGGACTAATTATGGTAAACTAAATAATTAACTTACCGTAACTATAGTAGCTTACCATAATTAATTAGCTAGGTTAAAAACATATATAGCTATTTATGGTAATTAAGTTAGGTAATTATTTTAATTAATCAGCCATTTTCTGACGTGCCACATGTGATACGTCAGAATTTATTGACGTGCCACATGTGGCGCATCAGCCTTTTTCTGACATGCCACATGTGGCACGTGAGCCCTTTTCTGACGTGCTACATGTGGCACGTTAGAAATTCTTGACATGTCGCATGTTGACACGTCAAGAATTTAGATCTGGCCACGGATCCCCATGCCAGCTTCTTTTCTTTTCTTTTCCCTCTTCTTTCTTCCTCCTCCTGGGCACAGCTCGCACAGCTCCTCCCATTGTCAACGATTTTTTTCACTGCTGACCACCCATTCCTCCGCCATCGCCGCACATATCCCCAGCTCCATCTCACAGTACTCACTCGCTCACTCTCTCACCCGCTCTAGCTCGCTCTCTCTCTCTCTCTAACGGCCAAATGCCGTACATCTCCGTTCGTCCTCGCCGTCGCTGTCTTCGTCTTTGGCGGTTCCCCGGCCTTAGTTTCTCCATCTCCGACCGCAGCTTCTCTGCCGATTGGGTATATATATATGGTTTAATTTATATGTTTTAAATTTATTTATGTGTTTGTTTATTTATTTATGATTTATTTATTTATTTATGATAATTTGGATGCAAATATGTGTTTTTTAAATTTATTTTATTTATATGTTTATATGTTTATATATATGTTTTATATTGTATTAATATATGTTTGGATGCATTATATAATGTTAAAAAATAAATTGCTCGTAACTTTGACAAATTATAGTAGAGAATCATGGGTCTCTGATTTCAATTATCAAAATTTACTTGGACAAATCTCAAGGAGGAAGGTGGAACAGGGTTGATTTAACTTTTTCATGCATTAAGATAAATCAAGATGAATTGATTTAAGTTTTTCAGCAAGTTGGATATTGTCAGTACTGCAGGCTAGTGCATTTGTAAGGTGGAATAGGGTTTTCACATTTTTGTGGGTTAAGTTGGGCCAAGGGTACCCCAACCTTAGTAAGGAATATTCAAGGGTTGGTTTGAGTTTGAGTGGAGGGCGGGCTGCCCTAAACCCAACAATCTAGTCAATGTTCTTTCTCTTGTCCATAAATAGGAAGGAATAAGCTTTATGCACATTCTAGTATATTTATATACAGCAAATTAAAGCCAACATCAGAATCAACTTTAATACTTTTTACATATATATGATCATGTGCTATATATATAACCAATGAATCTACTAAATCAATTAAATTTGGCAAATTTTATGCAACATGAAATTAAGTTGAACTTGGGCTAGCTTTGCCTGCTTTTGGTAACCCAAGCAATATTGTTTACATTGCATGGGTTAAATGCCATGCAAGCTAGACAATTGAAATTATACAGGCTCATACAAATTCTCTGACATTTAAACTTTTGAAATCAGTGACGATTTAACAAGGTTAATTGCAAACTTACTTTTTTTTTTTTCCCAATTCTTCATGTATTTCTATTCAACTCTATTTCTTTCATGTAATCTCTATATAAAAGTTGAAACAATTGTTGTGGGCATGCATATGATCATCATCATATCATGCATAAATAAATTGTGTTTTGGTTTTAAAGTTCATATTGTGTAAATGTTAAAAAACTAACCTAGATTTATTGTATTTAGGGTCCCCATAACGAACCTAGGTAGATGTTATAGAAAAACCTTATAAAATAACCTAGTTAGAATTATTTTGTTTAAGGTCTCCACCAAAAATGCATTTAAATTTGGGTTGAGTATTTTTTTTTTTTTTGGTTTTTCAAGATTAATTAGATTAGGTAAATGTTAAAAATACACTTTGGTACTATTCCCCATATATAACAAATGCATATCCATTAATACTTGATATATTTGTTAATTAAATAACCAACCTAGTTTTCTTTTATTTAGGGTCCCCATATATAACAAATGTGTATATACCCACGAATATTTATTATATTTGTTAATTAATTGAGAGTTACATTTTCACATAAAAAATATAAACATATATATATATATGTTTATATTTTTTATGTAGTTGAAATTAGGTTTATATATATGCATGTGCTTGAAATTAGGTTTATATTTTTTAAGTCTTATATATTTGTTCCTAATGCACGTAGCGAAAAAATGGACAAGAGTTGGATGACAAAGTCTAGAGGTACGAGAGAATACAGAGATGGGTGTAAATTGTTCGTAGAGTTTGCAGTTAGTAACTGTAGAACCCCTGATGGATTCATCTATTGCCCTTGTAAGATTTGTAGAAATAACCGGCGCCACCCACCAGGTTTCGTATTCGACCACTTGACAGGGGGTAAAGGAGTAATGCCAGAATACACACTCTGGTACTATCACGGTGAAAAGCATGTACAGGGTCCTGGTACAGGCTCTAATTCGAATCGTCCGGCCGCAGATGCGAATGCAAGCGCAAATCAAGTTATGAGGTTTAGCGCTATGAGGTTTAGACAAATAACCAGTAAGATTGTAAGGAGCGGAAATTATGTCCGAATACGGGACGACTGGACGAAGGTACCGGAGTGTACGAAGGAGGATATATGGGACGCTTTGATGGTATGTTCTAACTAGATGTTATATGATAGCATGTGTATTTTATTATGTCAAACACTCCTAATGCATGTATGTATACGCTCTAAGTTGTACATATATATGTGTGTTTATATGTATATACATATACACATATTTTTTTGTTTTTTTAATTTATCAATTTTGAATTTGTGCAGGTAGACTTTTTCGTCCCGCCCGAATGCAATATGGTTGCCATAAAGAAGAATGCATTTCGAGATATTGGCACCGAGCTGAGGACTTGGAGGCACGAGTTAAAAAAAGATCTTGCCATTCAGCCGGACGATACTCCGGACACCGTACGGGCGAGAGTGGGGCAAGAAAGGCTCTCCGAGTACGACCCCTTCGACTTGGAGATCTTGTTAGATAAATGGTGTAGCAAGAAGAACCAGGTAGGTCATGAGTAATATTATAATTTTGTGTAGTTTCATTAATTGTAATTGTGTTAGTATTAACATATTAAGAATGTTAATTGTGTAGGAGTATGCTGCGCATATGAAGAGCTTGCGAGCATTGAACAATACGCCCCATTGCACTGGGTCAAAGAGCTATGCTAGGGTAACACATGAGGACGTATGTGTGTAATTTACCCTATACTTATAGATGTAATTTATCCTACACGAGCACAGTCTTACATCCGCACACACAAGAAGAATGATGGTCAATATTCGAATGATATAGTCAAAGAGAGATGTGTATGCTACTCACCTTTCATATGTTGTTTTGCTTATATATGTGTGATAATTTATTTGCGATTAACAGTTGTATGACGCAACCAATAATTATTGTAACATACAGGAGAGGATGGAGGAGCTTATACCCACTGACCCTGCAGCATCGTCGAGCGTGACAGAGAGGACGGTACGATGGGCGTCGAACAACGCGTACGCCCAAGCGATTGGAAATAAACCTGAGTACGCTGGTAGGGTTCGGCAGGTTGGACCGAATGTTCTACCTGTGCGGGGCACCATACACTCATACTATACACCGTCACAGGCACGGTCACAGAACACTAGGCACTTTGCGGTCTCACAAGAACTTCTTGACAAAGCACTTGAGGCGGAGAGGGCACACTACAAGGCACAGTTAGAAGCGCGGTTGGCCGCAGAGCGGGAGCAGATAGTTGCGCGAGTAGCTCTGCAAGTGGTTGCGAATCTTGCGGAAAAAAAAGCTCAGATGACAGCAATGTTTGAGGCCCGTTTGCGCCGGCTCGAGGAAATGATGTGGTCGAGCTCCGCGCCCGAGGTGGCTCATTACAAGGGAGCGCTAGACATAGCTTCCCCACCCTTTGCGATTGTGACATCGTCGGTCGATAGTGGATCAGGTAATGACATTTTTTAATGGTCAATGTGGTTTTAGAACTGTCCCTATATATATGTGCACTTTTAAATTTAGAGTTTGGATATGTTGTAGTGATTCTCATTAATGATGTTGCAAATCCTGTTGAATTTGGTTTATATTATGATTTGTTTGGTGGTAGATGTAGGTTAGAGCTTTGCATTTAAAGTGTTTAGTATTGTGAGATGGACCACTATGGTCCTTGTAGAATGTGACGTCCATTTGATTTGATCACGAAAATATATTGGGGGTGTAGATATAAATCTGAATTTGTTGAGTATGATTACCTTTGTTTACATAGTGATGTTGCTCAATGATTAAGACTTGATAATATTCTAAAATATTGTTTGGTGATTTTTTGTTTTATTATTTGCAGCTAGTGGCTATCATGGAGAGGATGCTATTGATATCGATGACTTAGATTGAACAAATGGTTGACCATTCACACTTGGTGTACATAAGTTATTTTGTTGATGTAATTGTATTTGCGATAGTTTTCTTGATGTAGTTAGATATATATGATATCAGAGATAGTTTTATTGGTGTATATGTCTTTATTTGTGATTGGTGTATAGTTTTATTGTGTTTTGAAGCTGGTTTTGGTTGATAGTTTGTTAGATGTACATCGAACTTGTATGTTTGTGATCGACGTTGATGGATATGTATTATGTTATTTGCATGGATCGATGGATAGTTCCGTTGTAGTACATATGTAAATTGTATATCAGGTTAAATCCAAAATTCAGGTAGAGACCCGAAAAAATTCAAAAAACATACAGGGGGAAGCAAAAAAACAAATTTAAAAATTACAATTATTTTTGACCACGTCAGTAAATTTTTAACGTGCCATTCTTCACACGTCAACCATTACTGATGTGTCAGTAGTGGCACATCAGCAAAAATTTTGACATGGTAAGAGTGTCATGTTAGAAAATTGATTGACGTGTCAAATTGCCACGTCATAAATTTTATTGCCATGTCAATAATTTGTTGACGTGGCAATTTGACACGTCAATCAATTTTCTGACGTGCTACTACTGGCACATCAAAAAATTTATTGACGTGGCATTTTCTGACACGTCAGAAATTTTTGACATGTTAGAAAATAACACAATAAATTTTTTTGACGTGCCACTTTTTGACACATCAAAAATTATTGACGTGTTAAACAGTGACACGTCAAAAAACTACCGTTTTTTACACTCATAAATTTTAATGCCTGAGATACGTCAATAAAGTTTAATGACACGTCAATAAAGTTTAGTGACGTTTCAGGTCACCTACACATCAAAAATAGCCTGTCAAAAAAAATTTCATTTTTTGTAGTGCTTTCCTTTGATCTGAGCAATGAGGTGTTCCAAGAGGTACTGCCTCCTTCAACTGAAGAATCCATTTTTCAGGAGATTGCTTGCTGTTATCCATAACTCTGTAGCTTTGCTTTTACAATGTGGCAATGTGTTTGAAAAATCGCTTGATATATGGGTGTTGAGTGAGTTTGGTGATGAAAGATTTTGGATCAAAATAGTAACATTCGAACTCATTCTTCCACTTCTTTGGGATCTAACACAGCTTCGGGATGACGGTTTGATAGTTCTAAGCAATCAAGATGGAGGCTTGGTATTGTATGACCCAAGAACACAACAACTGAGGGATCTTGGTATAGGTGGGGATGGATTCTGTCAACTTGTTAGTTACACAGTCCATAGTTTTCCTCAATGGATCGAGGAATGTGATTGAGCAACAAGACAATTCATAACAAGATTCCAGGCTATTTTGGTGACCGGGCTTCCAATTCATTTCATATGTGCATCACCTACAAAATCACATATTTGGCGTACTATTTTTGGATTCCAAGTTTCTAGAATTACGATGAAGGTTAGCTTTCTCATTAAATTCTAAAACATGACTTATTTTATACGCTTAGATGAGATGGACGACTGAGATTTATGAATTTAAAAACCTCACAACTAGTTTCCTATTATATATATATATATATATATACACATAATAGATGTGAGCGCCGCACAAGGGTGGCCTTTGCTGCCTCCCCTCCTTCCCCTTGCCCTCTCCCCCTTTCGAGCTAGGCAATTTACCTGATGCTCCCTAACTTTCTGTGCAGTGCTCTTCCCCCTTCTCTTTCGCCCTTTTCCCCTTCTTTGTCCTCTTATTATTATTATTATTATTATTATTATTATTTTCAGCCCTTCTTCTCCATTTTTGCTCAACTCCTCCTTTTCGTCTCAAAGCTCTACCCCCATCGTGTCGCCGCCTAGCCTTCTCCTCCGTCTCTACCATGTCTTTTTCCGGATCTATTTGGGCTCTTGGATTGGGCTGATCCACCGTCCTCTGTCTCGTCGACACGAGCTCCACCACCTGGCTCTCCGGCTCCGCCCGGGTCCTTCATCAACTACTGCAACTCTATCCTCGCGCTCCGGCCAGTTTCCTCTAGTAGTTTTCCTTCCTACAGGGCCTTTGCCTTGGGTTTCTTTTTGTGTTTTTGTTTTTATTTTCCGGTAATTCTTATGTTCTTGTGGTTTAGTTTCATTTTCCTGTTGTTTTGTTGCTTGTAATAAGGTTTTGTTTTCTATTTGATCTGCGGGGTACTCGTTTTCTGATCCAGCCCTTTAGATTGTGGATGAGAATTGTATTCTGGCATTTGGGTCGAGGATGATGAGTTTCGGCTTGGGGGTTTTCTGCTCCCAAGGTCGATGAATAAGAGCTACCTCCTATGCACCAGTTTGAGTATGTCTGATGCAGATATGTTGTTTCATTTAAAAATTAGTTATGAGTTAGTGGATATTGAAAGAGTCTGAAATGTAATACGTCATCTATGATGCTTATAACCTCGTAGCTTCGGCTATGGTTGTTTCAGAGCTTTTTGTTCTATGTTGTAAGAGCTTTATGCTCGTGTTATCAATGAATGAGATAAGTGATAATTTAACATATGCATAAATAAAAAATCCCACGTATCAACATATAGACGAATATCCACAACATTTGCGGGGCGGAAGCATTTTTTGATTATGAGTAATGCTAAAAATCATTCTATTATTCCATTCTTATATATTATACTGGGCTCATGTGGCAATTTTATTTGTTTTTTAGATCTGCCAATATTTTTTTTAAAAAAAAAAAAAAATGCAAAAGTTGTATCCATCAAAAGTTGTATCCAGGGTTCTACCGTTCAATTAAGGCCATAGTGAGAGCAATAATTTCGCTCGCTTTATTTGGCTTGCCAACTCATGCAGGTGTACTGTGAAGTTCGACTGACTTTTTGGTTTATTTGGAAAAACAGTGGACTAGCGTTTTGTGGAAGAATCTATCCTAATACGGATAGATTGGATTGGCGTCGGTGGTACGTACTTGAAAGCAAATAAAGGATCAACATATCATGGATGGATGACAAAGAAAATGAAAGGCCATGATCCAACGTGGGGCCTCATAATTATGACATCAACAACACTGGATAATCTCCTAGGTAGCTAGCTAGCTTTATAATTTGCTGGGAGTGGTAGTAGTATCACTATGTGTATGATTTTGAAATGGAGAGGATCCTTTTCCATGTGTTATGGGGACTTCTCTTCCTTTCCGTCCTTATTTTATTAGTAGTGGGATACGTGGCAAAACAATGACCATTGAATAAAATATAAACGGCTTGAATTTGAAATACCTGAAACTGAAATTCTCTAAAAATTTCAGTAGATATTAAAACTTTCTTTATCTCCAATTTTGTTTGTTTTTCTTCTCTGCATTTATGTCATCGTTCTTGTAAAAGATCCTTTGACAGGGTTGTTCCTTAAACGTTTGGGAATCTAACTAACACAGTGCTTTTTCTGACAAAAAAAATAAAATAAAATGTGCTTCTTCTTCTTCCCTGCATGCATGCATGATGCAGTTCTTTTTCCCTTGTAATTTTCGTCATTATTATCCATGTGGTGTGGTTCAAAGTGACTTGGTTAATTTGCTTTTTCCTATTTTGGAAAAATAGAGACAACACAACCACATGGCTGCTTAGCCTGCTTTGATATAGTGAAGTACACCCCCAAACACACTTGTTCGATCTAGATATACTTAATTAATTACAAGTTTCATAATATGACTTAAACTTTGATCTGACTATATTCTTCATATAATTCTATCCGGCCCTATAAATAGGGGGGCTGGGTGGGGGGACATTCATCCAAAAATCAAGATCTACATCCTCTCAAACCTGTCAAAACCCCTCTCTCTCTCTCTCTCTCTCTCTCTCTCTCTCAGATAGATACATCATGGACTTGTTTTGCAGCTCAGTAACAATGGTAATTGTGATAATATTGATGACCTCCTCCTCCCCTTCCACTCCCTTTCCAACAGTCCCACCCAAAGCATTTTCATGTCCGCAGAGATTTTCCCCCAAACGACAGGGCTTGGGGCATATTTTACTCAAATAGAAGTGGGTACCCCTCCAGTCACCCAATTTATGGATATACACAGGGAGTGACATTCCATGGTTTTAGTGTAAACCATGTAATTGTGACCAAACGCTAGGCCTCAAATTCGACCCACTCAATTCCACTTCCTTCTCCATACTACCTTGTGCCTCCGCCGCCTGTAATCACCTCCGTCAACACAGTTGCAACAACAACAACAGTCAGTGTCCCTACGTGGTGAACTATCCGCAAGGCACCTCAACCAATGGCTCGCTTGTACTCGAAACGCTCACGTTTGGAAGCACCATTGTCCCGAAGGTGTTTTTTGGGTGCAGCCACTCAAACTATGGCATCGTGGCTGGAACCAACGGCTTGTTGGGCCTGGGAGGTGGCCTATTGTCATTGCCGACTCAGCTTCTGCTCCGTGGATTCACTGACATCTTCAATTATTGCTTGCAAGGTTTGTTTGGAGGGCCACCAGGTTGGTTGAATTTCAGCCTTATTGGTGCAGCGCTACCTGCGGAACCGCATGGATTCCTTTGCTCCGAAACCCAAAAACACCGACTTTCTATTATGTCGGCCTCTTGGGTCTTGGGATTGGAGACGTGCAGCTACCCATTCCCGAAAACAGCATCAAAATAACAAAACAAGGCTTCAGAGGAGTGATTATAGATTCAGGTACAATATTTACCAAACTAACTGAGCCTATTTACAAGGTTTTTCGCAACGCCTACATTGCAAAAACCCTAAATCTTCCTCGAGCCCCCGCTAGACCCCCGTTTGACACGTTCTACAACCTATCCGGGGTTCAGGTTCAAAATGTGTCATTCTTCTTTGCTGCCGGACCAATCCTAACATTGAAGAGAAGAAACATTCTAGTTGGGCATGAAAGTTATATTGGCAAAAGCATTTTCTGTATAGCATTTGTCCCAACCAATCATCATAGATCCATTATTGGGAATACTCAGCTCATCGGAATCCAAACTTCCTTCGATACGGCGGCCGGATACGTGAGATTTGGTCCGAATATTTGTAGTCCACTAGAAGATTCTCCTCATTGTCATGGGCATCGGCCACCTAGGAGTATAGCTTTGGAGAATTATATTCCTCCAAATCCATTACTTGCATGTTTATTTACTTGTTTTTTTTTGTTAATATATACGCGTAATTGATCAAATTTGTAATTAAATAAAAATTGCGAAATGGGTGCCCCTATAATCTTTCTCAACTTAATCGAGATCACTCATCAAGAGACTGAGTATTTTTAGCCAATTAATTTCAACTTCAAAAAATTGCTCTTTATTTTCTTCGAGAGGAACTCTGAGCAGTCTCTCTTCTAACTCACCCTTTGCTTTTAGCACATGGTTCGATGTTTCAACCATCTACATTATATCTTTGGACCAAAAATCTTATATATATATATATATATATATATATATATATATATAATGATTATCATATGATAATTAATTGAAAAGGAACGTTATTTCACAGTTATGATAATGTGGAAAAGTATTTTGACTTTTACTAATTATTCATTAAGAGAAAAAAATAATAAAATAAACTTATTGTTAATCAATAATAGAAGAAAATGACTAATCCAAGGAAGTTAATTTTTTTTATTAGCGGCACAAAAACTACAATACAAGTACAGAAATATGACCGTATCAGCCATTCACTTAAAATTTTTTTAGGAAGAGAAGAGGAGATGCAGAGATAACTCCTGCAACATCCCTAATATTTGAGAGGAGGTGGTCTACCATCACTTCCATAACATTGAAATATAATTATTTTTTCCTTCATTTTCTTTTGTTTTATTTATGAGTACCACCATCCTTATTTCATTTGGGAGTAGTTTCATTAGCTTTTGAAGTAGTTTCTTCTTTTCTGTAGCAGATGCAGATATCTAGTGGGCCACAAATTCTATAGTACGGACAGTTTTTCATATATAGAACGCAGTTGATATTGCTACGACAATGAAGTAGAGCTACCTCAGCTCTTGGTACAATTGAGAACGATACACCTGTCATTAGTATTTCATTAATCATTACGATAATATAAAACAAAAAAAAATCAATGGTTAAGAGAGATAAAGACTACTATCTTATATATATTGAGAAAAAAAATACAAACTAGCTAGGGTTATTAGAGAGAGATTAACAAGTTGCGACAAATAAGACCATCAGAAAGCCATTTTGAAACAAGTCTTCCCCATTTTCTTATGAGTATTGATGTTGGAGAGTTTGTGATCGATGACTTGAGAATTTTATTTGCTTGGTAGTGTGTTAGATTTTAATTTTTAATGCAAGGAAAAATGAAAAGTGGAAGGTCCAATAAATTTAGAATTTAAAGACAACCATAATCTAATTAAAAACAATTTACACATGCAATGAATCACTCTCTTTTCTTTTAAGGAAAGAAAATCCCATCAAATCTATTGTAAATGCAATCAATTTCCCTCCTATTATCACCCACTTTTAGAAAATGATTCTATTATCACCCTCTCATTTTACATTCCATTCAATTTTTTAAAATATCTATATGCATGTATTACAACATAGTATCACGTTTAGTGATTGGTCATATATGATGGTGATATAAGATCAAAATATGAATTTGTATAGCAAAAATACATGCATATAGATATATAAGTACTCCCTCAATTATCTATCAAAAAAAAAAGGTACTCACTCAATTGAACCTTGCTTTAATATTATCTTGTAGACATTGCATGCTCAACTATTAGAGTAAGTTGAAATTTCTGTCTTTAAAAATTTATGTCCTTAGATGGACACAAATTTCCTGAATAATGCATTCAATTCTAAG
Organism: Corylus avellana; assembly: GCF_901000735.1. Lineage (NCBI taxonomy): Eukaryota > Viridiplantae > Streptophyta > Magnoliopsida > Fagales > Betulaceae > Corylus > Corylus avellana. The sequence continues at coordinate 5,969,055 of NC_081543.1, forward strand.
ATGAAAAAAAAAAAAAAAAAAAAAAAAAAGGTTAATAACTTTTTTGGTACCTCGGTTTTAACATTTTTATTTTTCCCCCCCTTGGCTCACCGGATGGGGGTGGCCGAGCCACCCCCAATGAGCCAAAGGGGGTGGCCGAAACCACCCCCAAACCCACTGGGGGTGGGTTCGGCCACTCCTATGGCTATAGCCACCCCCAAATTTTTATTTTCTTTCTTTTTAAAAAAAATATAATTTTTTAATCTTTTTAATTTTTTTTAAAAATATTTTTTTCAAAAAAATTAATTATATGACATGTGTCAATTTTTGATTGGTGCTGACATAGCATTCCATTAAATTTTGGATAGAATTTTAATAGAGGTATTATCTCCGTCTTTATGAAAACTACAGGTACCTCTTATGATAAAAATGAAAACCTATGAAAAATAAAAAATAAAGAGTTTAAACCTTAGGGGGAATAAGGTATTTAACCCTTCACCGTTATATCAAATTAAAATACTTAAAATAAAAAAATAATAAATAAAAAACCCTCTAAAAATGTTTTGCCAATAAACCCAACAATGACCTAGAAATAACACAACCAATTTTTTTTTTTTTTGATAATAGGGAATCCTTCAAATGCAAGCGTACCCACCTATATCAAGTAAACCTCGAATCCGTGTAAAGCACTCCCTCTACATAAATCGAGTAATAATCCGGCTTCGCCTACGGATTGACCCCAAGAAATTATTTGCACTCAAGGAAATTCGAACTTTGAATCTCATGGACTACTACAAAGACCCAAGCTCTTACCACTTAAGCCAACCCCTTGAGATTATAACCAATTATTGGAAACCATTGACGCATGGTAGTATTATAGGAATTTTAATTCCAAAGAATCATGATTTTTGTTGCATTTTTTAAGGGAAAAACCTTACTAGGACAAAAACAGAGACACTAAAGGCTACATCTTAATATTTCAAGACAAAAGGGGCATGTACAACATCTTGAAAAGAAAAAATGATCCTGATAAATTATACTTGGTCTCCAAGCAATCAGGTTTAGGTGGCAGTTATTAGTTGAGACCCTGCGATTGCTTCACCATGGTAGCATGCTTCTGACCAGCAAGATGAGAATTGAAGACTGTCTGGCTGTTGCACACCACATTGCATATGGTGCAGGTCCTAACAGCTTCGGCTGCTGCTCCAAGTCCCAAAATCTTACGTTTCTTTGTCTCCAGATCTTCTTCTGATGCCTGTGACTCGGCTACCTTTTCCCCTGAATTTTGCACAACACTCTTGCCCTTATTGGCCTCCGGATTTTCTATTGGTCCAATTACTGGCTTTGTTGAGGCCAGTGGAGCATTTGGGGCGGGGGCACCGGCATCATTCTTTGATTGCGACAGTTTCTCCAGGTTCCTCTGGTGCTTCTTTCCTGATATGTGTTTGATGTAGATATCACTGCTGTTGCAATTGATTTTGCATACTTCACACCATGCAGATTGAACAAACTTGTTTTTCTTTGGGTATTTTCTGAAAGTGCCACTATCATGAGACCTGATTGCAGCAATATATGGTCCGACCCCATTAAGAGCTATTAAGCGAGCCTGCATAACCAAAATAAAGTACTATAGAAGCATAGAACTATTATGATTCCTTCGCAGTTATGCTTTTTATTTCTAAATTCCAATAACTCACGCCATAAGTAATCATCAGTACATCATATTGGTGTATTTAGTGGCTAAAACACCCTCATACTCATACACCACTAACATGAATGAAGAGTACGTGTAGTGTATGAGATTTAGTGGGTGATAATTTTCTAATATCAACAGAACCACAGAGAAACCATGCATATAACAAAAATCAAACCGCACAAACTACAAACGCAAAGAGACATAGAGAAGGCAAGTTCATATTTTTATGAGCCTATGAACACAAATAACAAAAGATGAGGGTGCAGCATACGAAGTAAAAATATAAACTTAGAGCAGAACAATAGTTAAATGTGGTTATTTTTTTTTTGATAGGTAAATAAGTATATATCAAAAACCCAACAGGGCGCAACACGATTACACAATAGTTAAATGTGGTTATAAAATGCAAAAGGGTACACTTAACAAAGCCATCCACAATAACACCCTTTTTTTTGATAATTTCATCCACAATAACACCCTTAACCAAATCATTTCCTTAATGAAGGTAATCAGGGTCCTATTTAGAGTGTGTTGGGGTTACATGGCTAGTTCTCTCTGTGGATTGATTTATTTGTGTTCTAGCTCATGTATTGTGTGTTGTAGTAACTTTATTTTGTTGTTTTTGCACCCTTTCCCTGTTTTTGTTATGTTTTAAATGGTGAAATTATTCCATAGTTCCGAACATCAAGGAATAATTTATGTAGCGTTCTGGATGATAGGACTACTCAATATGGGTATTACTATATTGGGTTATGCAACTGTTGCTATAATACCCCAACAAAACACCCGTTTTAAGGTTAAGGATTTCTTACTTAACTAGTTAATGTTCCCTTGAAACAAAACCTTAAATCATATTCTTGGGAATTTTCCTTAACAGGAGATCTGTGAGAGAGACGGTTGTAGTGAGGTCGGATATGACCTACTTTGCCACATAGATGGCAAGTGGGAATAGGTCTCTTAAAAGGTATTCTCCTGATATGAATTTGAGAGTTTTGTCCACGGGACCCTCTCATTCCAAGGAAGTTAGGAGACCTATTTGTAATCCTACCTTTATTCTTGTCATTATTCCTAATATTACTCAATTCAACATGTGAAGCATGAACAAAATTTATCAAATTTTTTTAAGCTACCATATTTTTTGAAGTAGAAGCAGTTTGATCATAGCCAATTCCATGTTTATCACCAAAGGACTTCTGCATGCTCAGAATGGTGTTCAGTTTTGATGAAGGAGATTCTGTAAGAGTTTCCTCTTTTTGGGTATCTTCTGATCCCTTGATTACATCCATCCTATTCATCAAGAATTGATTCCTGTCCTGCAATTTGACAACAACATTGTTAATATCAAACAACTTAGTAGACAAGGAGTTATTTTCTACCTTCAAGGATTTTTCAGTTTTGTTGGCTGAATCCATCAAATTTTGAAGCTAAATGTTTTCTTCTTTTGCTTCAGTCAGATTTTTTAAGAGGTCTGATGCGGTCTTTTTATACCAAAATATATCAATAATAAAATTAATCACTCACAATAGAACGACTCCTTGTCGGATAGGGCTATATAGAGGGTGTCGAACCTCAAGGACTGCGGGGTGTTATTATCAAGTTTTTCTTAATTTAGAAGAGATTTGATTTGTGTTTTAATTATAACTAAATGCATAAAAGTAAAAACATAAAAATAAAGATAGTAGTGATAAGAGAAAGAATAGGGGGTTGATTTTACCACTCACTGCATAACAATGGTCAATCATAACTTAATAAGAAACATTCATACTATGCATGATATAGAGCTTGTCTCACTCGAGTAATCAAGAAAATAACATCATTTAAGGAATAAGTATAACCCATCTTCGGTTAATATGGACTGTCCACCTAACCACTAAGATGCGGTACGATTCGTCTTCCCTAGGTATGGCCTATCTAATTCCTTAATAAGATACACACAATCAATGGAATAGTATAATTCATCTTCGGTTGGTACAAACTGTCTACCTAAATTACACTAAACTAGGGTGTAGTACAATCCATTTTCTCTAGACGACAAAATTTGGAAACTCCTATTTCACAATAATTTGTAGCATTTTGAGTTAGATTTCCAATGAAGCTGGATTCACCTCAACTAGATATTACTCCTCTTTTCATTCCAAATTCAAGAATATGACCAATACGATTGATTGGTCTGTGTGCCTCTATTATTACTTTTTTGTTCATCGGGCATGCCTTCTACTTTGACAAAATAGACCCCTCATAAGTACTTCTTAGAGTACTAAGTAACATCGCACCACATAGATTATAATAAAAGTAGTTTTTAATACACACTGATGCTGAATAGCAAGAAAGAGTTACGTCGCCAATTCAGGGCCTAAAAGGAAGCAACTCGAATAGATTAAATGTAGCATATGACATGAATATATTTTCTTTTTTATACCTTACATTAAAAAATAAATAAATAAAGGAAGGAAGATGAAAGGGATATCCAAAATAGATTACAAATTCTCCTTTTTGACAAGATAGACAGTTAGACCATCTCCAAGCACTTCTTAGACAACTCAGCTCCACCAAATGGAACATAGTAGTGATTACAAATCAATTGAATGGCACAAATCAAAAGCATTTAAAAATGAAACTCCCATAATAGTTCTAGCAATGCAATATCTAGAGGACCTACTTAAGATAATTCAATGTACCTAAGATGAATCATTATTTACATATAACATGAAAGTTTTTTTTTTTAGCATACAGCATGACAATTACAGATAATTTTTTTTTTTTTTCTTTTTTTTTTAAAAAAAAACAACAAAAATTTGACCCCTAAGGGAGGAGAAGAGGAGTTCGAACTAGTAACCTCTGCTTGATGAAGCGTGGTCAACCCCCAACTGATTGAGCTACCCCTTGGGGTCAATTACAAATCATATATCTTATCTCTCTATTTATAACATGAATTGAATAGTTGTGGTAGGCAATCACCTTCGAGAGAAAAAAAAGGAAACAGATTTCCAGAATAAGTTTGAATAGAAGACTTGAACAAATGATTTGAGCATACGAAGTTTATATCATAGATCAACAAAAGAAAATCAACTCCAATAATTTACACAAGCCCCGAAAGAATATTTGTTTCCTCAAAAGCAAAAAAACAGAGGTTGGTGGTAGGGGTGGCAGAATCTTAAAAGGCAAAGCAAATGATGAACATGGTACATAACTTAATCCTGGAAAAAGCTGGTTAACTGCTTAATTTACCTGAGAAGCATGTTTTTTCCCAGCCAGATGTTTATTGAACACTTCTTGGCTATTGCAAGCAACATTGCATATTGTGCAAAACCTGACAGAATCAACTACTGCACCGCCATCCAAAAGCTTCCGTTTCTTTGTCTCCAACTCCTCACTAGCAGCCACACCTGAAGCTCCAAATATTGTTTGTCCACCTATACTGCCTATCTGGGTTGTTATATCAGTTATCATATCAGAGCTGCCTGATAACATTGCACTAGTTGGACAATTTTGTACTTGCAAATTCCTCTTGTGTTTCTTTCCCATTATGTGTGTCTCATAAACGTCTTTGCTATTACAATCAATTTTGCAGACCTCACACCTCATGGACTGAACAACCTTAGTTTGCTGTGGAATTATCCCCGAGGCATCATTGGTGGACACACTATAATTCTCACTCAAAGAACAGATAGCCTGCAAATGAAAGGATATGGGTTTCAAAAACAAATAGTGTAAACTTCAAACTTTTCACAAGGAATGCATAACTGCATAAGAGAATTTATGGGTCGTGCGATGTTCAGTTAGATGAGATCGGTCACGTTAACATGTCTCACAAGAGTGTGACCATAAACATGCACTCCCACATGTATATGGCACATAATGAAATACTACTCAAGTAACTCCAGAAACAAGAATTGAAAACCATAATCCCTATCCACTTTTCCACTCACCCAAAAGCCCATTCAACATACAGAACTGAAATTCAATCGCTCTCCCGAAAATCATCCTCATCATAAGTACCCAAACAAATCTGTCAGACAATGGCAGTATATCACAAAAACCTAAACCCGCTTTATAGTCTTCATTAACACAATCCCACATAACAAAACACCTCCAAACTCCATTTGTAAGCAAACCAACACCAGTACATCATATAACAAAAGCCAAATTTCACATAAAAACCCGAAATTCACATCAACAGCTAAAAAAAAAAAAAAAAACCAAAATTTACACACAAAACAAAATTGACTAAACCCAATAGAAATTAAACAAGCACAAAACAAAAAAGACACTTACAGCTTCATTACTGATGGCTTCAGCTTGATTAGAAACCCATCCGTGAAAACCGACCTGGGTTGATGGGTAGGAGCACGAATTGACAGAGGGATCGGTGCCAGGTGGGTGAAGGTCAGGGTTAGAGGTTAGGGAAGAGGGAAGCACTGGCTGCGGAAAATATAGAAAAGGGCTAGGGATAGGATTTGTGGTGGGATGTTGGTGAGAGAAGTGGGATGACAAGGCGGAGAGGGAGGTTTCTGGTGGCTGGTGGTACATTAGAGCGTGCGGAATTGAAGAAAATATAGGGGTAAGGTTAGGGATTTGTGGGGTTTGCTGCTGAGAAGACCATCTGCCGGTGTAGTCCATGGAAACATCAAACACGCATCTGGTGAGCGCGAGAGAGAGTTTTGCAGAGCCTAGTAACGTGTTGTGGGATGCTTGTTGGCCGATCATGGTAGAATCCGGGTGGCTTTAAATTTTATATTAACTTTTTCCAACCGTTCAAATCAAATTTTAATTTTTTCATAAAAAATAATAAAATTTGAACGGCTAAATTAATTTTTCATAACAAAATTTTAAAAAAATTATATTTGAACTGCTAAAAAACTATATTGTAAGTGCTATAGTTAATTATAAAGTAATTGTAGATATTATATTTTTATCGTACAATTGTCTAACAGTGCTCACGTGGTACTTTTAATTAATTATTAAATCTATCTCCAATGGGATAACTTAATCGGCTGGAATCTGGAGATCACGCCTAATAAAGCAGAGGTCACCAGTTCAAATCACTCTCTCTCCTCTCCTTGTATGGACTTATAAAAAAAATATTTAATCATTGAATCAGGGAAGAAATGAGAGATTCCAACTAGTGACCTCATATTCATGAGGCGTGGTTTCCAACCAATTAAACTATCCCTTGAAGACAATTAATTATGAGTGTTATATCAATATTTTTGGACAATTATAAGATTAAAATATAGTATTTACCATTGAGAAATGTTTTATTTAACCCACATAGAGTCTCACATATTTAATTGTAAATTTACAAAAGAAATTGTTAGTACAAAAGCTGTTTTAGTAGATAACAATGGTCTCACGTCCGCCTACCACGAAAAAGGCCTACACAAATGAAGAAAAGGTTAGAGAGAGTCATCGGTGATTAACCGATGAGCCCGCTCCGACGCCCTAGTCAATAAATGTGTTTTTGAAGAAGAAAGGTGCAGTCTCAGACATAGACAAGATATGAGTAAGATAGATATATAACAACTCTCACATAGAGAAATGTTTTGCATTACTCCAAAAAAAACTTCAGCACTTGCGAAATAGTTATTTAATGATTCAAAATTATTTTTTTTTAAAAAAAAAATTAGGAAGAAATGCAAAATTATTCCTTATGGTTTACTTGATTTACAATTAACTCTCCGTCATATCAAAATGAACTTAGAGGTCCATGAGGTATGTCAAAAAAAATTTAATCCATACAATCAAATTCTGCCCACTAATTTAACATATTTCATTAGTGTGACATTGACTTAAATGCGACAAGTGTCACAATTTTATTAGTTCTGACGTTTCACATTATCAAAATCCGATTAAGTTAGTGAACGGAATTTGATTATTTGGACTTTTTTTTTCTTTTTTTATGGCATACATCAGAGATTTTTGAGTTCAGTTTGATACCACATAAAACTAATTGCAAATCAGATAAATCACACAAACTGATTCTACATATTTTCCAAAAATTTAAAATTAAATATGAATCGATGAACAAACCAAGCAAACCTAAATCTATTGATCTTAACCATGTGGAATTGCAAGCTTGGGCTTGCTAATAAGTTCAAACTTGGGTTAGCCACTTTGCCCCCACTTTTTTCTTATGGGTTGAGAGAATGTGGACTTGAGCTCAATGGAATATGCCACAGAGGATAAGAAAGACCATCTCTTCGCTAGTGTAATCTATAAGTCCAAATGTCCAATAGATGGACCATTGTTAAAAAAGAAAAAGAGGAAGACATTAGTGTAGAGAGAGATAAAAGAGAAAGAGGGACCATAAAAAGGAGAAATAATAGGGAGAGAGTATAGAGAAAGGAAAGATGAGAGAAAAGTTAGGGAAGAAAAGAGTTGGAGATCAACTAATTGGTTAGAGACTAAGGAAACTATTTGCTTAGAGACTAATGAAAATTATTATTTTTATTTGAGATATGTTTTGTGTTTTGAATTGTTTATTGTTATTGTTAAGACTTTGATAAAAAAATAAAATAAAAAGTAAAAAGTGTTTTCTTTTAAAAACAAAAATGGTGTTTTCAAAATGATTAACAAACAAGGCGTAACATTTGGCCTAGAGTCCAACTCATATTACTCTCTTTATATCTTTCTTTGGGTCAAGATTTTTGTTGAATCTTTTTTCTTTTCTTTATTTTCCATTTGCTAAGACACTTTTGGTAAATATGGAATAGTTGATGAATTGGAGATGAACTATAAAGTTAGGACTCGATCTTATAATCTTTGCTTTAAGAGTAATGTTACTTTTTACACTAAATTTTTTATATCAGTCGATGTAACGTGTTGTAAATGGTTAGTACTTTTGTGTGATTTTTTAAGAGACTGATAATTAATTAAAACACGTTACATTAGTCTGTGTAAAGTTTGTGTAAAAATTTAACTATATTCTATCATATATTCATATCCCATGAATTGGGTTGATAAAAATAAAAAATAAAAATCAATTTTCATAAAACCAAGTTGATTTTGGTTTAAAGTTGACTCAAACTTCACACGATCAACATAAACAGTATGATTCTTGCTTGGATCCAAAAAAGTCACAACACTTGATGACATACTTCTCACGTCTTAAGGAACAATTATATTATGCCACGTCTCATTCATACCTTTTGTTTTGTTTTTTTTTTTTTTTTTGTGGGTGTGTGTTGGGTAAGGGATTGCTTTATTTAGATTTTTGCAAGTCTGACGTGGACGTGGGAGACAATGTGTGAGACGGAAGGTGACGCAAGCATCTCTCCTGTCCATGTTTGACCAAAAGTAGCCTTGAGGTTGATGAAAGGGAAGCCAATATATGCAAAGCTTTCTTGGTAGTTAGTTCTTTGTACTACTTGACAAAGTGGCACCAACTGCCAGCTACTAGAGCCTACTGAAACAACCACTTTTTTTTTTTTGCCCAAAAAAAAAAAAAAAAAAAAAAACTTTGTAACTGAAAATTTTAATTATCTAATTAAGCTAGAAATCACATTTTTATCTCACAACTATCCTATAATGCTGGTGTGACAGTTCTAACCAACCCTTCGATCAGTTATTGTTAAAAAAAAAAAAAAATAATCCAAAAGTTTGTTGAAACGGTCACATCAAAGATTGTGAAATAGTTGTAATATAAAAATATAGTTTCTAGCATTACTCGTTAATTAATGAGTACTGTTATAAATCACATTTTTATTTCACAACTATTCCACAGTTCAGTCCCAACAAAACCTTGAATCAGTCTTTGTTAAAAAAAAAAACAATCGATAATCGGTTGGGACTGCCACATTAGCGTTGTGTGATAGTTGTAATATAAAAATGTTGTTTCCAGCATAAGCACAAATTTCAAAGTATTTCTCACATGTTTAAGAGACATATAACACTTTTAAAGATCGAATTTAAAAAATTCCTACAACCCAGTTTGTAAAAAGATCATATCCTCCTAATATTACAATCTTAATCAATATTCTAACATGTTAGTCGTACCCAACTTGGAGACTTTATTTATTTATTTATTTATTTTGTTATCTTGCAACATTTATGGTGAGACCATATATAGGGGCCAAAGTTGTGGCGTGCTTGATCCACCTAAAAACAATAGTAAATTTTTTTTGAGTTTTCTTATAATTTGTCCAAGTGTTTGATAGTTTGTCATGAAATACTATGATGTGTCCAACACACAGAAGCCGCTTGTACCGGCTTTATCTTCCGGAAATAACTCCAGACTTATTGCCGGCTGTGGTCCATTCTCTCTTTTGCCTTTAAAGAAAAAAATGAATATTTGATTATATTTTTTTTTTCAACTGAGCATAGGCTTTTAATAACGCCACTTGTATTGTATAAGCAAAGAGGAGAGTGAGATGGGTAGTCATGTTGTATGGTGGGTGACTAAACAACCACCTTCAGCTCACATGCCTTCTTTATGTGCATTATAAAATTACTCCTTTTATTATTATTATTATTTAAAAAAAAAAAAAAAAAATTCAACACTTCACTCATTCTCTCTTTGATGGCAAGAAAAAATAATTACCCCAAACACACAAAGACTTTTACATAAAGAGGGTGTTCTACATTGCTGGTAGAAGTATATATGAGAAGAAATATATAGAAGAAAGAAAAAAACCAAGTTGTTACAGTATTTGAAGTTTCAAGGTGAAACTGAAACACATTGATGAGCTTATTCTATAACCTAAAAGAAAAGGTAAAACATATAGGCATATAGGAAAGAAGTGTTTGACAAAAACTTATCAGATGAAGTCTGCAGAAGGCCTAGTTGAAGGCAGTGAGCTTGGCAATGCTTGAATCTTGTAAAGAATTAATGGAATAGTGTCCAGAAAAAACTTGTGTGTACACTTTGTGCGACTCCTCTTTGTTTCGGCGGTGAGAGTCTGTTCAACGTGAAATTTATCTTTCTTTTCTTTTATTTGTCCGGCGTCACACAGCCAGGACTAAGAAAAATTCAGTTAGAGATCAAACCGACTAGGGCCTCGTGCTTGTGGGTGCTTCCTACCCACCACGGCGCGAACCCGACACGACCATTATTGCTCTCTTCTTCGACAGGAGCAGGGAGATTGAGATCAAGGAAGTCCCGAGTTTCTGGAGCCGCTGCCTTCTGGATTACAATGGTGGCATTGTTTCTAGCCTCAGAGCCACCAACCAAGTGGGATCTTTTGTGACCTCCCAAGGCTTGGCCTGATGGAAAAACTTTGAAGCAAATTGGGCACTCATGCCCCTTATTACTCTTCTTGGACCCTGTAGTTTTCTGTCTCTTTTCAGCACAACCAGCTGGTATTTCTTGGTCAATGGGGTTCTCATTTTTGCAGAACTTGATGAGCTTACTATCGGCTGTAGGGTGAGGAGAGTGTTGAACAGTTTCTATGCTATTTTCACTGCTCTCAATTTTTGAAGCAAAGCAACCTTTGATCTTTTTATGGCTAGCTCTGTGCCCACCAAGAGCTTGGTATGAGTGGAAGGTTCTGTTGCAAGTAGTACACTCAAATTTACTCCTCTTATTGGAATTCTTGCAGATTTCAGAATCCATAGAATTGGTAGTCAAAGTTTTCAAGGACTCTGACCTCAATTCAGGATCATAGGAATCAAGGAACTTTCTCTTGCTTGAGTTAAACTTGATTGAAGCCAATTGAGCTTGACTTAATGCAGTTTCCTTGGAGAAATTCTTCCCCAATTCAACTTCAGAATCCTCAAATCCGAAATGATCATTCTTGAAAAACCCATCAGTGGAAGCTTCAGCTTTGTTCTTTCTAGAGCGACTTCTGGAATTGCCAGGAGCACAGAATTCTGACCTTCTCCCTTTGAGATCCTCAGAATTCTTATCACTAAATTTCTTCACTTTCACAGTTTCACTACCATTGCAGACAAAAGTCTTGCCATCGATTTTAGAAATCCGGTTAGTTTGAAAAGATTCAAGAGCTTCTAAGTAGACAGAATTATTATCAGAAGACTCTGCAGCAGAATTCAAACCACCCCAATGACCCACATCCCTAGAAAGCATCATCAAGCACATAGCAACCTCTTCTTGTTCTTGCTCAATATCAGAAACAGAGGAGGAATTACCATTGGCTATAGAGAAAGAAGAAGAGGTTGCAGTTGCCATGTACCTTGTTCTTCTTTCCGATCTCCTCCTCCGACTTGGATTGTCGGATTCATTGTCGGATTGGCTGTCCATGACGAGCTTGTGGCTAGCACTGATCCACGAGTCTTGATCCTCCAAGCTAATACAACCTTTTTCTTTCTCTGAGTGACATTTCATGTGACCAAACAGAGCTTTCCAAGAAAGAAACTTCTTACCACATTCTTTGCATAACTTTTCATAGAGCGAAGTCTCTTCGCTTGAATCAGCAAGCCTCCTAGTCTTCTTGGGGTTCTCTCTAAGGCCATAACCAGTGTAAATCCCAGCTTCCAAACCCATCTCAGCATTAGTCTGGTTTCTACCATTGTTGAAAGAGGAGACTTTTATTTTGCTCAGTTTTTCCTCTGTTTCTGTCGAATTAATGGTCAAATGAGACCTCATGTGACCGCCCAATGATCTACCACAGGGGAAGCGCTTGCTGCAGAACTTGCATACGTGCTTTAATCCTCCTCGACCTTCCTCCATTGAATTAGAATTACAATTTGCAAAAGGAAAACACAGATCAGAGCAACAATGCTAAAAAAAAAGCCAAAGGGTAATCAAACAGAGGACCACAAGGAAAAGAGAAGAAGACCCAGATCAGAAAATCAAGGTGAAAGCTCAAATCTGGTTGGAAAACCGTGTCAGATCACGGTTTCTTGCTTTCCGAGCTAATCAGAGAAGAACCCATCTCGGAATTCACAGAATTGTAGATAAAAAAAAAAAAAACAAGATCTGAAGCCCAAGAAAAGGAGGAAAAGGAGAGGCGTAGTAAATGTGTAGTATATTAGCTTTATCTCTGCGAATTGAAGCAGCTGTTTCTTGGGTAGTTGAAATATGAAGAAAAAATCAAACTTGCACAAGGTGGAGGTTCTGTTACCTTTGTTGCTAATGATGGCGATGAACAAGGCAATGAAGAAAAATTAAAAGGACCTAAGTGAGCGAGCGAGCGCTTGTTTCTCTTTTATCTCACTAGTTTCTCTCTCAAAGATTGACTATATTTGGAGGAGAAATCCATGCATGGAAGCAAAGATAAAAGAGAAAGAGGTAAAGGAGTGGAAAGATAGCAGCAGCACGTGTACTCAACCGAGGATCCTACGCCACTCCCAATCCAACGGCCTCAGATTTGTCCAGTTGAGCACCCATCTGGGAGAGCAACCTACTCAAACTAACTTCCTTCCTTAACTATTCCTTCCTTTGTCTTGCTATAATGGAATACCCTCTCTCCCACACACACCTCAAGTGAAAGGTTCCACTCTCCGGCCGTTATTCTTTTGGATTTTCTCCTTTATATATATATATATATATACATTTTTTTTTTTTTCTTTTTCTTTTCCCAAACAAATAAAAAAGATTTCCATTGCTGGGTCCCCCAACTTATCCTCAAACCAGTTCCTTCAGTTTCCAAGCAAAGCATGCTAATGCTATAGCACTCTACCTCTACCATAATCTAATAATAAAATGAGCAATGCTATTATAATGCCGATCTACTCTTAAATTAGTCATTGTCAAGCGGTACGATATATATAACATTACGAATCGTCCCAAGGGTGTTTTAGGGGGTGTTACAAGCTATGCAATACAAGATTTTGTACTAGTGCAGCTTTATCTTGGCATGTTTGGATCATGCAGCCCAAGTCTTTCTTTTTTTTTTTCTTTTTTTTTTTTTTTTAGGGTTTATTCAACTAATGTCATGGGAATAAAGAATCATCAAATGATCTTTGCTCCAATGGCCAAAATGATCATGCTATTTCTCTAAGCAAGGATGGAATAAATTATGTTGAGTAGGTAGCCTTTGAAAATATCTATTGGATGGAACAAGAAGACATGGGAACCATCTTCAATATGAGGTCATTCTGTTGAAAATTCACCATGCATTCTACCATGCCAAGTGGGCAACTATTTTTTTTCCTGGCATATCCAGAGAATTTTCATTATTGGAAGTAAAATAATAAAAAAGCCATCCTCTAAAGGTTTTCTTTCCTTGTAAGTCCAGTCAAGAATTCAATCTCAGCAATATGTAATAAATTGTTGAGAAATTACCTCTGTTAATCTTCTTGACATAATTGGTCTAGATTTTGGTAGATTCAACTTTAGTTGGAAATTGTGCATTAGAGATAGTGGAATTAAAAGAATAGCTTAGGAAAATACCTATGTAGGAAAAAAACATAATGATAGATTAAAAACTTAAAACAAAGGGGAAAAAAAAAAAAATTGAAATCATAGCTTTTCTGGACACTTTTCACAGTGAAAGGGACAAAACCCTTATGAAGGGATTTTTTTATGAATTTCCATCCCAAAATAAATGTTTTATCTGTTTTTTGTTTTTTTGGAAGGCAAGTAGAAATACCCATCTCTTCACTTCTCCTGTTCTCCATTAATAAAAATAATAAGTATAATAATAATTTTTTTAAAAAGATTTCCTTTTTATTTTATTAATAAATGCATCATTTAAAATGAAGACATATAATTAAAAACAGAGTGTATCCTAATTGTTTCCCCATAAAAATCTCTTAGGTAAACCTTATCTAATTCTAAGGTGGATTTGTACGTTTTTGTCACAAGCTATTTGTGCAAGATTAAGTTAAATCCTTTTTATAGAGGTCAAATTGATTGAATACCATTAAATCCTTTGAACTTGTTCCATAAACCACAGAAAAAGGAACAGAAAAAAAAAAAAAAAAAAGAAAAAAGAAAAAAAAGGCAACAACAATAAACATATAATAATATTTATTTTATGCTAGTAGTACTCCAACCAAGAGTATCGTCTCACTTCTGGATCAATGATCCCATTATAGAAGTAGATCCGAAATATTAAATTAAATTAGTAGAAGCTGTCGATCTTTTGATATTTTAAGGCAAAGGTGGTGTGGATGTTTTCTATGATGTTTGTGACAGATTAGGCAGGTTGGGCAGGGTGCGAATGAAATGCCGGCCTTTCTTCGCCCAGCCGGCTCTCATCGCACTCAACGAAACGTGAATGTCTTATTACCTTCCCCCTCCCACCCATTTGACTCCATTAAATTCATGGCTTTGTGCCCTTTTCTGCCGGCAGTTTAGTACAAATGTTTAGCTGTTACATGTTTGTGTCTCTGTTTTCGTCTTCTTTTTTTGTTTTCAATGGTTGTTGTGGGTGAGAGAGAAAGTGTCAAAATATATACACTCAAATTGCCATTGCCTTTTGGGATATTACTAGTTTTCAAATGCCAACATGTGCATGCGCTTTTGTTTGCCTACCGCGGCTAGCTTGTGCCTGCCTATAACGCGTGACCCAATTATGCTGCCCCTTCATTGATCAACACCTTATATTTTTTTCAGATTCTAGGTTGATTTTAAGTTAGAGATAGGCGTGTTAGGCTCAGGTCATGTCAAGACATAAATATATAAGATTATGTATGTCAACTTTAAGTTCTAACCTAACTCATTTAATTAAATAAGTCGAACCCATCAACCGTAACTCGTTAGTTTTGTGTTGAGTTTTATAGGTTGTGTTAAAGTTGTCAATCGTAAATATCGTGTGTCAGGTTTGGATCGTGTTGAAACATGAGTATAAAATTATATAGGTTAAACTTAACTCGACCTATTTAATTGATTAAACGAGTCAAATCTATCAATCTTAACCCGCTAATTTTATGTTGGGTTTGTGTGGGATTCGCGGGTCATGTCAAAAGTTGTTAGCCCTAGTTGAAGTAGTCACCCTTTGAAAAATGATAAATATCTTTTTCAAAGATTAAGTATGTTGAACACTTAATCACCATACAACTTTTTTTTTTTTTTAAAAAAAAAAAGGGTATGTTTATTAATATGTTTTGGAGGTGTTTTTTTTTTTAAAAAAAAATTAAATTAAATTTGAAAAAAATGTTTTGATGTGATATAAATATGTTAATATTTTTGAGTTGAAATAAGAAAACAAATTGATTAATAAAAATGGCCACTGATATTATTTTATTGTTTATATGTACGTATGTTTGGCGTACTGACTATTGCCTCATGGAAACTTCACTTGAGAGTGAAGAATTTTGGTCCTTCAAAAAGTGATGCTCAAATTGACAAGTATACCCTCCTTCCAGTGCATCAAGACTTTGTGCTTCCTCACCAGTCCACTCATGGGCAATGGCAAAATCCTAATGCAAGAGATTAGCCCTTCCACTAATTTATCCAAATCTTCTAAGCTTCTTTTGCCGTCCCTTTTTTCACCACCCTACACTTCCTTTCAACTCCACCTTTTTGAATAAAAGAAAAATATATACTTATTCTCCTTAAACTCACTCTTATTTCACTATTTCTCCTACTCTCTCTCTCTCTCTCTCTCTCTCTCTCTCTCTATATATATATTACTTTAGCCTTTTCACTTAATCCTTGACGTTTGAATTTTCTGCTAATTTGGACGGTCCATATTACTTATCTTTTTTGTTCGGATTTTATGTTAATTTGGACAACAAACACATCACATGACGTAAGAACGTCTATTATACCCCTATTATATGTGTGAAAATATAATTATACCCTTAGCTCAAAGGGAAAAAATAAACTTTCCCTAAATTTGGGGACCCATGACTTGGCAGTGGGTCTCCTTCCACATTTAAAAAAAAAAAAAAACTATTTATTTGACACTGAGGTATTATTGTCATTTTGTGTCATGTGTATCACGCATGACTCATTTTCCGTCGAATTTAACAAGAAATCGTAACAGAATATGGTTAACTAAAAGGGCTAGATAGTTTGTGTAACTAACTTGGATCCGAGAACTATTGCATGTGATCAGCACTACTAGCTACAGGGCGGGATCACCAATTGTGGCATCGAGTGTCACCTGGGATACCGAACTAGTCGATTAATTAGAGGATGGCTGGCTATATGCAACATCCAGGGAACCGGGATTGTACTAGAAGTCCTACGGGACACGCAAACCTCACTATAAGTACGGATAGTCCATATGGATAAGAGTTACAACTCAATGTAGAAATATAATTATATATTAAGTGCCTACGCTTCAATATCATGATTTTCTGTCTTACTATTTTGTTGAGAGTTCCGATGCATGAAATTTGATATACTCACATGTCGTACAAATAATTGGTTCACTTCATAAAGTCTATTAGCTAAAAAAAAAAAAAAAAACAAAACAAAAATTTACAAGTCTTGTGTAGAGTTATTTTCTTCCTTTTAAATTTGCTAGCTTTTTTATAAGTAAAATTAAGGAACAAAATATAGTCAAATTAAGGGAAGAATAAACTTTGAGAGAAAAAAACAATTGAAATTAATTCAGAATAATGCTAACCTTCAAACAAAATATAATTTCAAATTTTCATGTTTTTTGATCAGTCGCGATAAGAGAAATAAAAAGCTTGAAAGAGATCATTACAAAAAAGGATTATTGTTTAACCATGCGAAAAATTAAAAAAAAAAAAAAAAAAAAGATGATTCGAAGAAAGACTAAACAAATATTTTCCTTTCTTAAAGCTTATGTAGTTTTTTAGATAATCGAGGTAGTTCGGGCTTCGCCCCAACTAGATTTTTGGGCAATGTGTCCCTTCCACTCAGAGAAATTATTTGCAATCAAAATGAATCAAACCTTAGACTTAATACTTTGTAATTATCCTAAAAAAATAAAAAAATTTATAATAATCTCCAACACATGGATATACCCATTTCAATAAAAAGACCAGAAAAGATGATAAAAAAAAAATCTTAGCCACGTAGCTTCCTTGAGTTGGATAAAAGCACAAGCTAATTGGCACTATTTCACAGGGTTTTGTGTATCTTGATTGGTCAGTTAGCTAAAGCCGACACCCAGCGCGCAGTGATTAAAGAAATAAAATGATTAGAAAGTTGCATGGAATACAAGCATATTTTAGCTTTAATCAACTCACAAGCTACTAATCTTGGCGGTTGAGCCAATTTTCCTCTCACTGCTTTTAGTGGCAAGTCAACCATATATATGCTTGCTTGGTTTTATAAAATATCAAACAGTAATGAAACTTTTGATGCTAATATACATTTTTTTTTTTTCCCATATTTTGGATTGTTTTAATATTGGAAAAAGTTCTCCTTTAAACGGAATTTGTTCTTTAAATTAGGTTGAAGGAATTCTATTAAATTGACATGTGTCCAAAATGCCTGTAACTTTTACATGCGTTTTTAAAACTGCAAGTGAAAATAATACACTCGATTAAGAATGTATGTGAGAATTTAAAATGCATGTAAAAATCACATGAATTTTAGACACACATTAGTTTAATAAACTAAGTTAAAAACAGAGACGGATTTATGGGGGGACGGGGAGTGACCCTGGTCCACCCCCAAGTTACAAGAAAAAAAAAAAAGTATTTTTTGCCAATTGGTCTTTCCCCATAATTTTTTTAGCCCTTGGTTCCTCAATAAATTGAAAGCTGAATCCGTCCCTAGTTAAAAATAATTATTTAAATTCAATTTGAAGGAATATATATATATATATATATATATATATATATAAAGCAAGTACATGTTTACTACTTTTTTTAATATATGGCCTAATCATAATGATAGAGGTTGAACTAGCTATCAGCGGTTCTCTCAAAATTTTAAAAATTATTTATTTTTGTGAAGCGGACTCCAATTTTTTTTTTTTTTTTCAAAAATCTTTTTTTTTTTTTAACTTAAACTAAATTAAAATTTTTGGTTCCGCCCCTGCCTGGGGTGCATGTGTTCCCTCCTACAAGAAAATTAGGAAGAATGGTGCATGTGTTAGTAAGTACTCACCAGCGATGCTTAGGGAATACTCAAAAGAGTCAATAAATTCTCAAAAAGAAAATTATTATATTCCGAAAAAAAAAAAAAAGCACTATTATGTAGGACCCGTTTGTTGCTTTGGCTTTTCGAAGAAAGTTGGTTTGGGTTTAGCATTTAGCAAACCTCATTACTACCATTCCTACTGTGTTTGTTGGTAGCTTTTGAGCTATCTATGCAAAAGTCCTCCTTATGGTTGCATTTACCTAATCCTAAATCATGTGAGTCCAACCTTCAAATAAGGAAAAAAATATATTTTACCTCCTTAAAGTTTTATCTCATTTTCAAGTTTTATCTCATTTTCAAGTTGACCTTTAATGTTTAAACATAATTGACAATGTATTTCAACAAAGTATCAAAAATTCGCAATGTGGCCCATACGTTAATAATTCCCGTTTTCTCTTATGAAAATTATTGAAAAGACCTAATTGCCCCTATATTTTTAGTAAAAGAAAAATAAAAAAAAAAAAACATAACAAAAAAAACAAAAAGTTGGTCCTTTTTTTTGTTTTTCTGATTTTGGTTTATTTAATTTGAGGTATTTTTGGAATTCTCCCAAAAAAAAAAATGGGGCAATTTTGAAAAGTTTAAACCAAAAAATGCACGTGTGGAGCATGTGAGCCACTTTTCATCAAATTTTCAAAATTGCCCCATGTTTTCTAGGAGAATTCCAAAAATACCTCAAATTAAATAAACCATTTTTCGTTTATTTGACGAAATGGCTAACAGAGTAGCCATATTGTGGATTTTTGATAATTTTTTTGTTGTGGTACATTGTCAATTTTTAAATATTGGAAACCAAATTAAAAATGGGTGAAACTTTTGGAGGGATGGGGTAAAGTGTATTTTTCCCTTCATATAATCATCCCACTACATGCCCCTTTTAATTAGTTTAGTTATTTTCATAAGTAAAGCTTGCATTATGTGCTTTGTACAACATCAATAATTAAGGATGCGTGACAACCTAGCTTGCGTTCTATGTGCACAGGCACATGACACAAGCCATAGCCAATTTTTATTATCATATCATTCATTTATTTGCTTTTATATCCTACCACTACTTATTCAAAATTGCGTTGAAAATAAAGTTTCATTTTTAAGCTTTTTTTAAAAGTGCATTTTGACCTTTTTTTAAGAAAAATATTAAAGAAGTATTTTTTTAAAAAAAAAAAATTACCGAATAGACTAACTTTTTATTTGGCACGACTCTTTATATACTAAAAATAGTTTTTAAGCTTCTTAACGCAATCCCAAAGAAATTTAAGTAAGTTGAAGTCTATGCGAAGTTTAATTGCCTCCTCCTAAGTGTTAGGGTTGGAGTATTATTCTTCCTAATATTTTAGGTGTACATGGAGGGATGGCCCATTGTGAATAGTCATGGCTAATGTTTAGTCAAAACTTGAAAAAAGTAGCTCATCTTAAAATCAATTGCCCATTTACTCTTTCATCATTCTAATGCCAAATGCAACTTCATTACCTGCTTCATAATTGTCAAAAAAAATTAATAATTAATCATGCTAAAGAAAGAATCAAAGATTTTGTTGAACTGTGGGGGTTCTCAGGCTGAAAAGAATGAAAACTGCAGGAACTTACCATCATGAAAACATTTCAGTTTGGTTATGTAAAATTGTATTACTGTCAAATGTTGCATTTATTTCTATTTATGTGGATTAGCATAATCATTTTATTTTCTTTTAGGCTCATAATGGGCTGGGCTGTTTTAAAACGTCAAAAAGCTCCTATTTTCACCCTAACTAAAGAAAGAAGTATTACCCATTCATTTCTTGTTTATCTGTTGTTCATCTTTTCTTGCAAATTCACCATTGAATCTGTAAAACTCACATGTGAATTCTACAAATTCAATGATGGAATTTCTTATCTCTTGTAGGGATCGACCAGAGATAACAAAAAAAAAAGAACAATAATCAATACAATATATTTTGCAATGACTAAACACTTTTTTGCTAATATCAATGATCTTATAGTTCTATCATTTATTAAAAAATTAAATCCTTTTTCCTAAGTCATGACCAAGTAATGCAGGATTATATAAGAACGATATAGGATTAAATACAACTCGGATTGTTGTTAGGGTTAAGGAGTCTGACCTATTTAATTAAATATGTTGAATTAGAATTGACCTATATCAATATCTTGACAAAATCCAAACTCGACAAACGAACCCAAATTATCCCCTTAGTATATAAATGTGCAAATTAGTGTATACCAAGAGAGGGTAACTCAGACGCACGTGTTACAATTCCCAAGGGCATTGGACTACCACATTACTCAATCAATGAGCAACTGGCTACAGTCTATCTAGAAAAATAATTTGTACCCACATAAAAAGTAGGGTAGACAATTTTTAACACACTATCTATAAATCCGATACAGATTCAACATAAAACTTTCAGATTAAGATTAAAGAATTTGATCAGTTTAATTAAATATATCGGGTAAAGATAAACCTATATATATTAGAGAATTTAGATATAAACTCCTTAGGTCAATGCCCCTTCATTAAAAACTCCTTAGGTATTTTTTCGGAAATTTAGTCCCTGTGTCAATCGAAACTACAAGAAACCCCCTACCGTTAAAAATTTTTAACACCCGTTAAGGCCACTCAAACCACCCCTGGGGTGGCTTACGGCCACCCCATAGGGGTTGGGCGGTCCTTCAATTTTTTTTTTTTTTTTTTTTTTTTAAGATTTAACTTTTAAAATTAATTTAATAAAAAATTAATATTTTAATCTGGTAAAACGGAGAGTTTTGAGTGGCCTTAATGAGTGTTAAAAATTTTTAATGGTAAGAAGTTTCTTGTAGTTTCGATTGACCCTACAAGAAAAATTTTTAATGGTAGCAAATTTAAAAATTTTTAAATTCCGTATATATTATTATCACCCTACTTAGACCTAACTTAAACCCCAACACTCAAAAACAAATTGGCACCTCCAGTGAAAAGTGAGCCGGCAGTACAAAAGCCGTAGCTAATTAAGTAAACACATTCATAATCAGTCAAAAGACTAGAAGCACTTTGATGAAGATTAACGGCTGGGAAGGAAGACTGCCAACTGGGTGTACAACTTGTAAAGAGGTGTACGTACGCAGTAGGAGTTATTATATAAATATATAAATCATTTCTTTAAGAAAAGCATTTAACTTTATCCACGCGTAAGCAGGAGCATGAATGAAGAAACGTTTTGGTTCAGATGAAACTTGAAAGTATATATATATATATATATATATATATATATATATAGCTTTCTTTCTTTAATTGTTTTCACAGATGCTGTTCTTGCAGATTAGAGATTACAAAGACACACTTGGGTTGCCATCACTCCTTTTTGGCTGCCTAAATTTGCTACTCTTTTTTTGAGCCACTGCTTTATCATGTTGTTTTGCTTCGTCACTTGTTTTGACATTTTCTATAATGGATTTGAAGAATAAATTAGTAGAAAGGAAAACTTGCTTCATACTTCGTACTTTTAGGGTTCGTATTGTTTCGAAGAAAAATGTTTTTTTGAAAAACGTTTTCTACGTTTTCTTTATTTTTTGTGTTTGGTACGAGTGAAAATAACAATCAAACCGAAAACATTTTCGGGTTGACTAAGAAAATCTTCTTTAATTTTTGTAAATTGTTTCTCTTTTTTTAAAACTGTAAACCATTTTTCGAGTTTAAACTTCTATTTTTTTTTTGTAAGCACTCTTTCATAGTTCATTCTCCGTTGATGTCGATGTTTATTGGAAGTTGCTAGCCATTGTTCACCGTCTCTGCTTTTTCATATAAACCAAATGCCGAAAATATTTTTCAATGAAAGATGGCCTAAATTTGGTTGAATGACTTTGTAAAAGAAACTATCCTTTAGGAAAATGAAGTCTGAACACACTCCTAAAGCGTAGCTTGGAAGAGTAAATTTTTCTTGTTGGTCATGATAATTGTCATAAAAGAACAAATCTAAGTATAGTTCGATCAAGAATGAGTGATTGTTTTGCTAGCTCTTTTTCCTTTTCTGTTCTTTTTTCTGGTCCTTCGGATATATGAAGTATAAATAATTTCATGGGGTTGGCTTAGATGGTAAAGGTTCAGATTTAGTGGTGTTTCCGTTAAGTCTAAGGTTCGAATTCTCTTGGGTACAAACAATTCTTTGGAACCAACTTACCCGCGAAATCAAAGTATTACCCAATCTGCGTGGAGGGAGTGTTTTACACTACAGGTCTAAGATTTACCCGACAAAAGTAAGTACACGAAGTGACATTGCCTTGAAAGGTACTAAGTCGTAGACTTACATGATTTTCACTTATAAAACATCCGCGCTTTACATATTAACATGCAATAATTCCAAGAGAGGAGGCTAAGGGTATTCACTGGGTTTTGAGATCGCAGTGCAAGGCAAGTTCAGATCACTTGTACAATTTTGCAACAAACAATTATAATATTATTATAGTACTAATGGTGGCATCTCAAGTTAATTATCACTTAATTAATTTGAGGGCGACATAGATAGGTGGTATCAGAGCAATCAGCTCTGTAGACCATAGGAAATGAAATGAACATTGGACATGATCTGATTAGACTTGGCAGTGATCCACTAGAGCATAGAGATAAAGAGTCAATGGGCGTTAGCACTAAGCCTAAGAAGTAGGGTGTAGGGTTGAATTTACACCAAGAACACTTTAGGATCCTAAAATCTTCTTTTTTTTTTTTTTTTTTTAAGTAGATCCTAAAATCTTAAGTTGGCAGAAAGTGATGAACATAATTCTCTGGGTTAGAGCTACAGTGATTGGCTCTTTCATCTTTGCATCACAGGACTGATTATCTAGACCTGTGATATATATATATATATATATCAATTTCTTCCTCGAAGACGAAAAGTTAAAACCAAAAAAGCTCCAGCTTTACTAAACAAGTAAAGGCCAAAATTGTCTTTGAGGTGCCATCAATCTCCAAGAAACTTCCTTTTCTTGGCAGTGTTCATGAATGGTCTGATGATCCATTCAGTCTGAGCTTCATCCTGATCCAATGTTCCTAATTTTATCTGAAACAGCGACATAGGGAAACCAAATACCAGTCAAATACACATAAATATACGCGTCTACTACTACTATGTAGAGACTCTTTTTAACCAGGTGATCAAGCCAACAATGGCAAGAGTAATCCAAGGATCTCAACTGAGACCAAGAAATTATGAATCGAAGGTTTTACATATAGTACCAGTAAATGCTGAGTTAGAAAAGTCTAATAAAAAGCTTTACATCAGTGAAAAGGTACTTTTAAAAATAAATCCATGAACTTATGTTTGGTAGCTCAAGACTATGATAATACTTGACAAAAGTCCTTGGAGACCAATTCTGATGTATTTCGTCTTTATTTCGATTGGTTGCTTAGTTATTTGTTTACTTTGCCAAGACCACTACAGATGTCTTAAAACATGTTTTCAAATGATTCATCCAAAATCAGAGTCCAATTTTTGTAATTTTTCAAATTAATTGAGATAAACACTAGAGTCTAAATACTGTTAAAGTTACACAAGTGAAAACTTTATGACTCATACCCACTCAATATAGTGTGGGCTAATGCCTTACATGAAAATGTTCAGATCATTACTGAGCCCATTGCCCTAAAAGATTGATGCCTTTTGCTAATAAATTAGTAAAAATTTGAGGTGCTACTGCAACATAATAACAAGAGGGTTTGTGTGGAAGCAGAACAGGAAGATGATTTTTTTTTTTTTTTTTTTCTGATCAAATACAGTAAAAAGGGAAGGGTTATATGGGGGGATCCTTCCCACTATTGAGAAGAAGATCAATTATTTGGACGCATCAAGTGATCACCAATCAACAAAAAAATGCCGTCAAATCAAATTCAGGGATAGCTAATGGTCCCAAAGAAACATGGAAGAGCATAACTCTTAACAACAACAACAACCAAAAAAATCAAGCTTCATTGAAAAGCAAACTAAGTAGCAAACGAAATACCTGATAAGGTCGCATTTCAAAGCGAGGACCAACTTCTTTAAGCTCAATTGATTTAGGACCTCCAGGCTTCTCATACACATGATGCCTGTAAGTTTACAAGTTGTTAATGGAGTTCAAAAAGACAAACATTTATTCTGTTCAGAACAAAGCAGATCTTGTATGGAAAAAAAAAAAAAATCAATTACGCACCAGAATAATAAATTCCAGATGCAACCACTTACAAAAGACAAAGCCAAAATATGAGATTAGCTACATGCATAATAGAAAAAACAATCATAAAAGCAGTAGCATAAGTAAAAGAGATGCCACTCAGAACAACTTGAGCAGCCACATTTAATTTGATTCAATCACTATGCAAAAAGGTAATGGTCCATTTTTAAACCTTGCACCCAAAAAAGTTGGATTACTTCATAACAAGGCATCCTATAAAAGACCTAAAAGGGGCTGAATTCAAAATCTGTAAACTCAATACCAAAAACTGTTCAATAAACCTTCTAAAACCTTTGATAGCTATTTATGAACTAAAAGGCACAACATGATAGCATATTAAGCTAATCAAAAAGATACTGAATGCAATCTGATGGTAAGACTGTCAAAGGATCAATCTAATCAACAGTTGCTGAATGTTAAAAGTGTAACTTGAACCTATCCTATCCACATTTACTAGAGATCTACATTGGTAAAGATATTATATGTCCAAGCCAACATCATACTTGACAACAGAAGTTTCACAAACTACTAAAGGATAGCCAACCAAAGCATCTTCCAAAGAATCAAAAAATTAACCAACCTGAATGAAATATAGTCAGACTCATTGGCAAAAGTTATAATGCGTTTAGTATCTGGCTTTGGCACAGGAAAAAGATGCTGCAAAATGTTTGCTGTCCTCTCCCCCAGCTATCAACAATCAAAATTCCAAATCAAATAAACAGTGGACATCAAAGCAGAATATAGTCTACATCCCATAGGAGTAGAGAAGCCAAAAGCAAGATAAAAATGCAACTACCTAAATATATACATATAACACGAATCACATCCTCATCAAATTTTGTAGCTACGCTAGCTAATCCATAAAGATAGTGAAACCCGCACCCACCCAAATAAAGGAACCTACTGTTTTTCCAGCAGTAAAATCCTCCAACCACCTTCCTGAACTTAGCTCAATACTAAAATAACTACTGAAAAATCATTTAAAATACTGATATTACATATATGGGGACTTGTTCAAAAAAAAAAAAAAGAGCTACAGACAGCCTTCAATATATTTACTACATTTAATAGATATGCAGTTCTCTAAGCACCACCAATAGTGGCAAGAACAGCAGAACGTCAACATGCAAAATTTGATTGGATTTTTGTCCACCTAGCTTTCTCATAATATATTGATGAAAACCAACCAAGCAAAAAAAATTCTAACCAAGATATGGATACCTTTGTTGAAAACTTGTTAAGTATCAAGTGTGGGCAAGCCTCAGACATTTTTCCAATGCCTTTCCTGTCTTTAAGGTCGTGTCTGGTAACCTACAGGCAAAAAAGGATTTATTAGCATATTGATGCAAAGACAACTAGGACAAAACAAAAGTCCAGAAAATACTAGTATGACCAAACTACAAACCACATTGAGTAATCCAAAATATGCAGTTGGACCAAAAGGTAGATGGCTTATAGTCATACCATCTGGCACACCACGATGTTCATGAACTAAGATGACATCTGTAAAATCATTTGCACGGCAAGTTTCAATAATCTCTTTAATAACCTGCAAAGAATAAAATATTCAAAATATGCTTGAAAACGGAAAAATGATCACCACAATGTTCATGAACTAAGTGCGTGGACAAAAAAAAGCCATTCACCAACCTGGCCACCACGATTCATTCGCTGTGCATTAGGAAAGACAACCTTCAATTCCTGCACGAACATGCCAAAGAATTGCAATGAATGACCAAAACTCAACTGCTTGCAGAATGCCAATGGAGTAAACAAAAGTGTATAGCCATCATATATGAATTGAGAACCAACCTTTACAAACTGTGTAAGTGGACCACTTGGATTACGAGACGTAGTTATCAAAATTTTAGGATCTCTTTCTGATGCATTTGCGTATTCATCATCAATGTGCGTCTTCGGGACTAGAATTTAAGCACAATTTCCCATACATAGTAAAATGCGAAAATTAGCAGGTGCCAGCAGGGGAGAAGCAATTTCCATAAAATAAAGCATACCAGCTGTGTTTTCGTCCTCAAGCTCGATTTGGTGCCGAAGCTCCGCCTCCTCGTTCCGTAGCTCCGTGGGAATTGGCTTTCCCTCTGTGAAATCCCCATTAGCACATGGAATTAAAATAAAATAAAAAAAGTTTGTGGAAAAAAGTGTGTGATACAAACCTTGTAGAGCTTCTTTGATCTTTCGCTTTTTCTCATAGAGCACGCGTTCTTTGCCTTCCAAGCTCTTCCTGTACAAATACTCTCTCCTCAACCGTATGTTTCTTCGCAACATCTTCGCCAAACCAACCACAATAGGCGCGCAAAGATCAGGGTTTTACACAGAGAGAGAGGTGGTTTATGGTTTTGGGCGCGAGTTTATGCGACGTCGTGCCGTGCATAACTCGGGGCTGTTCAAAACGAATTGGCTAACGTTTCAATAGGTGGCCCAGCTCCTTTTGATGGGCCAATTTTGGTTTGCCCAATAAGGCCCGTAAAGATGAATAAGTAAAGCGTAGCACAAACCGGGCCATAATTCACAAGAGAATAATGCTATATATCACTCTTCTTCTTTTTTCATCTCACCAAAATTTATGTAACGTAGTTTTTATAACATTTGGTGCATTTGCATAAGAATTAATTTTTTGTTGGAAAACCACGGCATACTATTCGTAGGAATAGTTATTCCCCAGCGAAAATTAATATATATATTTCTCTAAAAAATAGAAGAATAAAATCATTTTTCAAAAAAGTCGTTTTTGTTTTTCGCAAACCTTTTTTTTTTTTTAAGAAAAAAATCACAACTACTCTATGGGTGACCAGCCACCCAATGACACCGGGCCATCTAGTTAGATTTGGAATTATTTAAAGCCGTTTTAGGCTTCTTCTTTTTTTCCTAATAAAATAAGAAAAAGAGGATTGCAGTGAAGGATCTTTCTCATTCTTAATCTGAATAGAAAAGAATAGGGGATTCCGTGAGAATGCTTCCAAACACAAGATGTGAAGATGCCCATTTAGGTAAAGCATGTGCACAAAAATTGGTATATCTAGATACTTTTAAAGCATTCTAACTTTGAAAAGAAGAGCGAACTAAACTAATATCAGAAGCTCAGTTATTAGTTTAGTTAATCTGTTTGAGTACATGTCTTTGATTGGTAGTATACTTTTAGAATGATGCCCAGTTATTATTACGAGGGTACAAAGACTAATCGGTGACATGGTTGAAAGTTAATAGGCATATATGCATATATGCTTGGTGGTAAGCTTTTCCAAGAAAACAATTTTAGTTTTCTTTTCATAATGATTGGAGGACCCAATTACCGAAATGAGGCACCCATGAGGCCATGATCTACGGAGATAGTAGCTTATGACTGGAACTGGAAGGCCCACAAAACAAATTCAGATTCTCATGGTTTGATCAACAAGGGAATGAGGGACTACTAGAGGACCATATTACATACCAACGGGCGTCTAAGGCCGAACTACTAAGAAAGCCAGGAGCCATAAAAGACGTGCATACCAGCCTTAGTGGAAGGCCCAAGCACTCACACTAAAGCTACCACACTACCAGGAGCACTTCCATATATACCCACCCCCTACACACCCACATACACTCTTCTACTCCTTTTTACTTGGCTTTTACTAGTTTTACTCTCTGAGAGCTTGAATTTTATCGACTTGGGTGTCGGAGTGCCTCTCATCTCCAAACTGACAGCTTTCTTACGAACTTTTCCTTATTTTGCAAGTAGAGCTTCTCCCTAAAAGGCGGCCTGAGGCACTCATTGGTTTTTGATATCAACACTGCGAGAATAACAGAGCCTAGCAGCAAACTGGGT
The DNA here is from genome assembly GCF_901000735.1 of Corylus avellana. NCBI lineage: Eukaryota > Viridiplantae > Streptophyta > Magnoliopsida > Fagales > Betulaceae > Corylus > Corylus avellana. The sequence goes on from NC_081543.1 coordinate 5,997,648, forward strand.
AGAGCCACTGGCCATGCTTGAGAAAAGTAAAAGACCCTGCCTGACTGCATAATCTCCCTCTGCATAATTACCTCTCCAGTCAGCATTTCTCTCCTTTTTGCAACCATTTGCAGGCATAGTTTCACCCATTTGAGTATGGCCTCTTGCACCATAATTGCACACACATACACACACATATGTGCAACAATTGTCAATAACATCATAACAGTTTCACATAAGAAGATACTAGAGACTACATTGCTCCAACATTAAAGAGGCACTTTGGAAGCAAGAAAGGTTACTAGAGCTGAACAAGCAGACAACAGTCCTTACAAAATCATAATTTCAGTTTATGGACAACCTAACTTTTCCATGATGAGAAAGAAACTGATATGAACTGTACAAATGCACTGTGTACCGTATGATGAAAGTGAGCAGTCTGTAGTGCAGTTTAACGCTGTGTCTCCCATTCTAACTTGATCTTTACATTGCTGGACCAACTGTACTATTCAAAAGAGTTGTGGTTTGGGCTTAAAACCTACATTTCCTATATTTGCCATTCACAAATTAATCTTGAGACTGCCTTAAGAAGTATATTTCCTTCTTTACAGAAACCTTGGTTCTCTCACTAACCAGAAGAGGTTTTTCCGTTGTCATTATGATCTGACATGAAGTATCTTTCAATTTTGTTCTTGCAATCTTCTCAAAGCCTCGAGGAATGCCAAGTTGGTCCACAGTGAAACGCGGAACACCAAATTCATCCACAGTGAAACGCTTCCCATTTGAGCTTTGCAAGGGGAGCTCCAAAGAAAAGTCACTTCTAGTTTTGTCAATATCCCCAGAAGACAAAGCAGAGACATTTAAAATCTTTTTTTCAGACGTCTTCAAGGTACTCCCAGTTACAGTTTCTTCCTCAGAAATTCCAGAGAGTCTCGTAGATGCATCTTTTGAAACAACAATATCAACTCTCCCCACATTCTCCCCACCTACCATATCAATTTCCATATCAACTGCTTCACCGTTCTCCATGCTCGTGGGGTCATTGCTTACACATTCCAAAGGAGAAATGAATGGAGTGCCTTCCTCATCTGACTTGTCAAGAGTCTGATTGTTTTCTACTGCGTGAAAGACTCCCCACAAGAAGTATTCTGCCACTTTCATAATAAATAGGTAAATCATAAAAGAAAGGTGCTATTTAACTGAAGTAATATGATCCCCAAATGCACAATTATGCTAAACCAGGAAAGTATAGTAATTTGTAAGGAAAATTTACAAGGCAAGGCCCAAGTACAAGGTAAGCATAAAATGACCTTATTCATCCCTAAAGGCACATTACTAAACTAACAAAGAGAAGACTTTTCTAATGAATGTTGGACTTAATTCCACCTAATTCCTGCAATGGCACCACCAAAAACGTGATGGCTTCTCTCCATTCCAATAGTCCATATCACATATAAGGATGCAGATTTCCAGTCCACATGAGAGAAGCACAATTTTAAGTTAAATAAATGAATGGAAACCCATCAAATAAGTTCAAAGTCAATACTAACTTATTAGAAATCAAAAGAATTTTATGAAGTTGATAAATTTAAGACTATGCAACATTTTTTTTGTTCGGCCCTCCCCTCTGCCACACAGATGAAGGAAGATTCAGTGTAAAAATTTAGCAGCAATCTTTTTTTCCTTGTTTTTTTCAATTTACTTATTTTCCCATTATAAAAATGGGTCTATGGAGTCAATATCGAGTTCATCAAATATAAAAAGGATCTTTTCAAATAATCTCATGACTTTGCTTCTTTCCTTTCCCACTTAACAGTCAAGCAAGGACAATTTTAGTACTTCACAGCCCTAGTTTTCTCCTTGGTGAGGTTGCAAAAACCTTGGTAATTTGAACACAAGCACCAATATATCGGTCGATAACCCTAGATTTCATTTCAACTTTTCAGTATTAATCACAATAATCTCTACCAAAAAAAATCAGAAAACCTAAATAGTTGTCCTTAGTATACTGATCTATGGGAAAAGCTGAAGCAACAGCGAAAAAGTAGATGTAGATGAAAATAAAGGAAAACCGAATGCTATGGATTCCAGATAACTCACCCTGTGAGTCCATATGCAGCTGCTTCGATGTAAATATCAGCAACTCCACACCATCAATGCAGCTTCTCATCATTGAACTTTGGACCTCCATCAGCTCAATCAGACAGGCAATGTTCCCTTTGGATCTAGAAATCAATAGAAGACATGTTAAAAAGAAATTTATAACCAACAAATACCATTAGAATGAAGAAAAAAAAAAAAGATGAAGAAGAAGAAGAAAATGAGTTTTTCACCCAGAAATCATATTCCAAAACAGACCTCTCAATATTATCAGCAGGGAAAAAATATAAAGCAATATCATTAAGATCAGGACAATTGTTCTGGAAGAGTTCTGCCCACATTTGGCACCGAGGAAGCAGCTGAACCTGAAGGACTGGAGGCATTCTTTTTGAAAACTCCAAGGCTTTCCGACTGACAGTAAATGGAGGTCGAGCCTGGAGACCACCATAAGATTTAATAGGTGTAGCAGTAAAAAGAAAGTCTCCCCTGAAGAAAGACAAAACAACGAAAACTTTTTAGAGCAGGAAAGCCATGGAAATTTCAATTACAAGATTACATGCTAGAGTAACCATCTAAAGGAACTTAACAACTTTTGCACCTTGTACCCTTAAGGAAAACATTCACTTAAATGCTACAATATCATAAGATTAAGTATCTGCACTGCACGTATTAAGAAACAATCTACCAGACAAAGTTATGAATATAATCTGCCTGTGCGTACCAAGAAACAATCTACTAGACAGAATGATAGAAATATTGACTTCTGTGCATTCCTTTAATGAATGAAGACTTCCAACGTCATAAAAGAATAGGTTATATGCAAAATCATGAAGATTGGTTACCCACTTCCAAGTAACATGTAGAGACGGGAGATTATTATGACATAGCTTGAATTTGGGTAAAATATTCAGCAAGTCTCTTTCTTCAACAGCAGAGTTCTTACATTCAGCAACAGCTTTGAAGTTACCACCTTTAAAAACACAGGAAAAGCAATTAGCACGAGCAATTGGATTAGAAAATAAAATCCAAACTACAACACGATTTGCCAATTTCAATATCATGTAATGATATTATGACAGTTTATTTGAGTAGCATTCTTCTTCTTTTCTTTTTTTTTTATAATTTTTTTGGTGTAAAATCATACCTTATCTAGATATCATGACATATGCATTTTAATGTCAAAACTTTATCCATTTAATCATAAAAATCTAATTTTTTTTTTCCTAATGAAATGTAATTAAAATAAAGTGAAACAATTATTCTGCCTCTATACCATTAAACCTATTTTTTTTATAAATAAAAAATAAAAAAATCTAGACCCAATACTTCATTTCAGTAAAATATTTAAGTAAATGGTGTAATTCTCTTGCCTGGAGTGACAATTGGCGAAGTATGCATCAGTGGTGAAAATGTGCATGATGCTTTGTTTGTATTGCTCCCTGTCTTCATTGTAGAAGTTTCATGTTCTTTAGCAATTGGGGGATCCATTGGTAGTTCTCCAGAAATATCCTCCTCCAAATCCACGAGAGCCAGTTTTTCTGAAATGGAGATCATTAGGACTAAGACATAAAAGAATATCTATATATTGAAAGATAAAATTCCCAACCAGTGCATTACCTTTTGAGTTTACTTATGAAAACAAAATACTGAATTAATAAATGCCCCCAATAAAATCGAATCTCATACTTTCTAATTGGTGAAAGATAGCTTTCGTAAGGCAAAAATGGAAATAAAAATGTTGACTCCACTTCTAAGTTTGTTATTAGGAAACTTCTACGTCAGCAAATGAAAGTTGCAAAACAATAATATGCAAAGAGCCTAACAGCTCATATTAGTAAATTCATAGGCATCAATAGGGATTCCATTACCTGAGTTGACAATAGGTGAAGAATGTCTTGATGGTGAAGGTGTATGTGATGCTTTATTTATAGCATTCTGTGTCTTCATATTAGAAGTTTCAACTTCTTTGGCAGGAATAAGAGCTTCCATCAATGGTTTCTTCATAACAAGCTCTTCTGTAGCAGCTATAAGAGGCCCTTTCCCTGACATGGAGACCATATAATCATTCAATTGGACTCAAAGATAAATATCATTAATAGCATGGACAACCAGGCTAGAGCATCAAACTTGTATATACTCAAGATAGTAGCTTGTACCACCATTTCATAGCATGTTGGTAACAATTATGGGAGGACATTTTTATAGCTAGGTTTGCCTAGTGAGGCCACTACTTTCTTTATTGAAATAAAAAAGGAAAGGATTGTACCAACTGGTTCAAACAATCCCAATTTGCATCACTTATTTGAATTACTACTCGTACCTAAAAAATTTATATCGTAATTAATTGAAACTCACAGTGCTAGGGTAATGTAATGTACTTTTCTTCTAGCCCAGATAATTTGTTACTTTTCGATTATAATCCGAAAAGTAACATACTCAGTTCAAATGCAGGTGACTTTAGTTGAGGCTATCAAGTCTATACCAAATTTGTTACCAAGAAAAGCAGGAAATAAAGTTTTTTAAGTTGACTCAAAAATTTCAAGTTGAGCCACCAAGTCTAGACTAGCATCTACAATGCGTTGAGAGAGAGCACAGAATGTGAGGATGCAAATTATATTGACTGTTTAGCTTTTTCTCTTCCATCTATGTTAACCGATTTGAGGACAAACTTTATGTAAATGTGGAACAGATACAAGATCTTTCAATCGTTTATTTTATTCTCTTTTGATAAGTAACAGAAATTTTATTAGGAAGGGGAGAACCTCAAGTATGCATGTCATATGCAATTGATACACCTACAAAATTACTTGATGTTTGAATAATGTAAGGTCAAAATCAACTTCTTTCAAGGGTCATGACTAAGTGCTTTTACGGTTAGGTTATTGGGAACCCTATATTTATTTCAATGACTTGATTAATTATAATTGACATCTTATCAGAATTTTACGGCCCTTTTGAATTTTCTCTAAAACCCTAGAAGATCTAATGGTTTTTCAGAAGGAGTAATTCCTAAGTTCCTATGCTAAAATCCTAACTATCCCACATCGGTTAAGTGTAATTTTAACAATGTGTATATAAGCTCTTGGACACCCTCCATTACAAGCCGATTTTCAAAAGTAAGTTCTACCGAAGGTTTGTATCATTTGGTATCAGAGCCGCCACCACATTGAGTACGAGATCGGACATAGCTCGTAGAGTATGAGATCGAATGGGTTGTGACTTTGTAGCCAAGTCCCAAAGAGGGTAACGTATATGCTATATTAAAATGTCTTTGTATTATGTATGAACATAATATTAAGTCATTGAAACTAACAGGTGAATGGAGCTACCAAAACAAAAAAAAAAGTTACCATTAAGTCAATATCGACAAAGTGAATCATCGGCTGCGGAGTGTGGTGGTATGTTACAATTGTAAGTGTTCCACGTCAGTTAAGTGCAATCTTAACCATGTGTATATAAGTTCTTAGGCAGCCGCGCCTTACAAGCTGGTTTTCAATGGTAAGTTCTACTAGTTTGTAATGGAGTACTAGTGCGATGCTAGTGGTGATTCTTTGCTTTTTCATTGTATATTCTTTGGTTCCAACAAAGATAACTAGATCTATAAACCCTTAATTTGTTCACCAATTTCACCAATACCCAATTTGTTACACACACCAACTCTAATTTTCATAACCCTTAATTTTCCTTTCGCCATCCTATGTCATTTTTTCTTCCATCATGACAAGTGTAAAAGCATTTATAAGTAATACATCATATATTAGTCGCCTCGTATTCTTCATTGAAACTTTTTGGACAAACCATTTCAAATTTTCTATTTTAATGAGTCAGACATTTCATTCAATAATGAAAAAGTGACAGTCTTCAGTTAAAGGCAAAAACAACTTAAATAAGAAAACAAAAAAGTTTTCTTGCCTGTACTGACAACAGGCAGACATTTTTTTGATGGTGAAGATGCACATGATGCTTTATTTGTAGCCTTCTCCACATTAGTTTCAAAGGTTTGAACTACTTTAGCAGATGCAAAGGCAGCTACCAGGTGTTCCTTGCGACCATATTCCTTTGTGAAAGTGACTGGAGCCTTTGGTTCTGACACAGAAAACATAAAAGCAACTGCAGGTATAAGATGAACAGTCGCACATATACACCTTTAATCAACACAAGCACAAAAAAATCTGTTACACCCTCGAGAGATTTTGAGAATTTCATCTGTTTCTTCCGTCCCTTTCAAAAACCTTTTTCAATTTCGGGCTAAGATGTAAGAACTTGAAAAACTAGAATTGATGTAAAACTAGAATCTTGAAAAAAACAAAAAAGAAGTTATCACCTTCTAATTTTTTTAATGCTTTAGGCGTCTGTTGATTAGTCATTGAATGCACTCCACCATGCCTAGGAAACTTCACAAGTCCTGAAGGTCCAACACTATCATGTATTTTTAACCTTAAAGGATTTCCTTTTTCAGTGGCTCTTGATGACAGCCTAATTACTTCCTCAGTAGGAATGAACTTCACTTTGCCAGTTTCAACTGTCTTTTGCCTTCTAGAAGAAGCCCGCCCCCGTGAACTGGGACCTAATGTATGAATACTTTCATGGCAAACAACGTCAGGAGAATCCAATGGCATGGTTCTTATCGTGTCTTTCTTCCTACTAGCTTCTAATGAAACTATGTTGTTTGACAAACATGATTCACAAATCCAGTCTTCTGGGATCCATTGGAGATTAACCCACATACAATAACTGAAAAAAAAAAAATGGCAAAAATGGAAACATGTTGAGAACAAGGATGACCATAATTCTAATCTTCGTATTATATTCATCAAACAAAAAAATTAGATTAAGGCATCATGGGAGTCTGGTGTAGGCAAGTAGGAACTTCAAACAATAATTTTATAGGAAAGCAAGGAAAAGAAAAGATAAGGTTGAAAGACGATACCATACACATCCAATCTATTCAAGTACAAGATAGAATGATTATGATGGTTCAAGAGCAGAAAAGAATAAGTATAAGAGATCTGTCCAACCACATTAGGGTTCAAACACACTGCATTTGGGCCATGAAAGAACCAGCAGCATTAGCTCTCATTACTTTCAAGAACAAGAGAAACAATATACCTAAAGAAGATGGAACTAGAAATTATGCAGACTGATCATAATTAGAAGACATTATTCTAAAAATAAATGAGGGAAATAAAGGTCACACTCCTTCATAGAGAGAGAGAGAGAGAGAGAGAGAGAGAGAGAGAGGGGAGAAAGAGAGAGAGGGCTAAGGGTAATATCATACACATGTTCATGAGCTATACTACATTTACTGCAAGTAGCTATCAATTCTTCAAATCCAACATTACCACATATGTTACAAGGTTCATCCTGCAAGGTGGAAGAGTATCACATATGAATTCCAGATTAAAATTACCAATCAAAGGCAAAAAGAATGAAATAAGAAAAACTTGACCCAAAAGTCCGTCACATCTACGAAATAAGAAAATCAATATGACATTAATGTAGCTAGAGGTCATAACAATCATGGATCAAACCAGATTTTGCAGTTTCTGAAACAAAAACTAAATCACTTGTCTTAATCTAGATTACTGGCACATAACTTCCTTCTGTTTGCTTGGATTCGACTTAGGTTATTGTGTACTTCTTTCCATCTCTACCCCAAACATGTCAAGCACCCATAACAACTGTATAGGAAATTCTGTTAAACTGAATAGCTTTAGGACTACAAAAAATGGTCTACATAAGACCTGAAACCATAGAGTTATAGACAGACTAAATAAAATGTAACTGCAAAGAACCTATGCGAAGTACAAATGAGCATGAAGTGAAGATAAAATATACAGAAAAACATATGTAATATTATCAATTTCTAAAGTAACTGAGTGTAGTGCAGTTCTAAAAAGTAGGAACTCATACTGTATCTTAGTCAGAAAAAATCTTACAGTGATAAAACTGAAGAATAGGCTAGAACAGGGGCATAGAATTGAAGAATGTATATAATGTAGGGCTTCAATACAAAGAATAAATTGCTAGAAACAATGAGACATGGAGATGTCAAATACTTATCTAAAACCTGTAAGGCTAAAAGAAAATGGACCATTATCATATAGGACGCATATTAAAATACTAACAAAACTAGATACTATAATAGAAAAAAAACAAAACAAAACAATGAGACATGGAGATGTCAAATACTTATCTAAAACCTGTAAGGCTAAAAGAAAATGGACCATTATCATATAGGACGCATATTAAAATACTAACAAAACTAGATACTATAATAGAAAAAAAACAAAACAAAACAAAACTAGATACTAAGTCATGATAACAAAAATGTTGATGGTACCAATGATAAACAACTAAAGAGACGACAATGGAAATAAATATGTAATTAATACTTTTTCTAAGTAAATCAATAAATATGTCATTAGTACTTCAATTATGTGATACAAATAATCCTAGCAATCATAAAAACAAAAGGCACAACAAGAGTTGCTTTCAAGATCTTTCAACTAGGATGCTCAGTTGGTAGCTCAAATAGCAGTAGAAGCAAACCAATCTTTTAATACGTGTTGCTAACTGGAAGTGACAACAACATTTTGGTAGAAAGTCAATAAAGTTTTTAAATCCTGACAACATTCTACTTTCAAAATTAATTAGTTTAAATAGGAAAAAGATTACTAAAACCAAACAAATGTACCACAAAATTTTTAGAAATTAAATGGAACATAAAGCCATGTTAATCAAACAATTACACTGAGTCAAGAGTATATAAAATTTCTTCCCCACATTTATACTCAGTTTCAAAATCATAGTAAATTCGGGCTCGAAGTTTCCTGTACATTTGTGCCCTGTTGGGAAATTAAATATTATAACTCCAAATTATTTTATGGTATACTAGTGGCAACGTAAGGAGGGTCAAAGATGTCCAACACATTTCTAGCCCACTATGGACATGGCTTCATAGCTATCAATGCTACTAAAGAAATATAAAACCTACAACAGGTTGTATCCAAACAGAGATTAAACTTTCCAGAATACAAACCATATTCACCCATAACATTATAAAAAAGAAATCTCAACAGCACATTCTTGAAAAGAGAGAAGAAAAAAAAATGCAAACCCCACTTCACCCAAAATACAGTCCAACGAAAATGGAGTGCCAAGTACAAAAATGGAGACGAGAGAGAGAGAGAGAAAACAATGACAGAATAAGGTATTTAGGGGTTTTTATGTTTTTTTTTTACCGAGTTGGTGCGACTCCGAGGTGATTTCATTCTCATTGTTGCTGATATTCTTCTTTATGACCTCGTCATCTGCTCCCTTCTTCTTCTTCTTCTTCTTCTTCTTCTTCTTCGTCTTGGAGAGTCAAAAAGTATGCTTGTGGGGCAAGGCACAGAGGGAAGGAAAGAGTGGCATTTGTTGTGAGGGTGTATATGGTGTGTGAGTGTGACTCAGTGTGTGTGAGTCTCTGCTTGCATATTCTGAGTACTCTCAGCTACCAGAAGAAGGAAATGAAATAAAAAATGAGTTAAATTTTTATTTTTTATTTTTTTTCTCAAGAAAAAGTTGATGAAGTTGAAAGACCATGCACTAAGGTTTGGGTTTGACTCTAGCATTGAAAATTTCTTAGCCTATTAGTATTAGTCACTTTGCTCGATCAGTCTTGAAGGTTGGAGCACCTGTGGTTCACACCGTCTAAGCTCCTCTTGAGCAACGCCCCACAGTATTATTATAATTACGCTCGAGTAAGATAGTTATAATTGGCCTTTCCTCCAACCTTTTTGGATTAAAAAAAAAAAAAAAAAAAAAAAAGAGGAATGAAATGCAAAAGTGGCGCTTGGGTTGTACGTGACTCACACTCTTCCGATTCTGTACAATTTGTTTGTTTATTTGATGGGTCCCGTCAGTACGGAGCGCCACATGCAGTGTGTGAAAACTGGGTGGTATTATAGTTTTGTGGTTAATTGTGGTAAAAACTTCTTTCATAAATGGTAAATTGTTCGTGTTTTAAATTGATTGTTATATTTTTTTTTTTACTAAAAAGTAAAAAAACTGTCCTAAATGGTAAAATCCTAGAATAAGCCATTGCGTCTAAACTTTACATAGAGTCGCTTATTACGGTCAATCCTGATAACAGGCAACTAGGCCACCTTGGCACAGATTAATAGGAATTTTTTTACTCTTTGATAAGTAATCAAATTTAAGGCTTTGCCAAAACATTTGTTAGAAAGGAAAAATATCTTGTTTACTTACTATATATATATTATGAGTCAATAATTTCCTTATATTTTGATCATATTATCTTATAAATTTAATAGATCAACTATTAGATTTGTAAGGTTCATCATTAACTTATGTGAAATCTACGTAAATCTACAAATCTGATGATTAATTTGTAAGATGAAATGAGCCAAATATAAAAATATATGTATTGACCCTCAACATTTCTCATATATATTTGTTAAAAAGAGTTGGACTACCTAAGGCTGGTTACCATATGGCAAAGTATCTACGTGCAACCTAGACCTCGAATATTTAGCTGCCACGTAGGATCAAAAAGGCACCCAGCTAGGCCCCACCTAATAACCCTGGATAGGCTATGTTGCAATCGGCCAAGACAAAGACGAAATCGCTAGACATGACACGAAAATGGACACTCTTTATGACGCGGAAATGGACACTCTTTTTCTCTTTCTTTTATCCCTTTAAAAAAGAATTTTTTTTACTTATCACTATACAACTTGTTCAAATCTCATTTCACATTTATAATACATCAAAATCTAATAATAATTTATCATAAATTCAATGGTAATCTTAAAATCACATCAGTTTTAGAAAGACACAAAAAGGACATAAGGAAGAAAGAGAAACAAAATTTGTGTAATAAATCTATCATTAGAAAGGTAATTCAAAATTATATCACTGAATCCTATATCCTTATACTTGTGTGTATCCGCTAACCATCTCCCCCTTCCAAGGGTGATACCCCCCCTACAAAGAAAATCATTGTGGATTTCTTTTAGACAATTTTTTGAATTACATGAATATGGAGATAATAAACAAAAAAAAAAATATGAGGGGACCTAAGCACATGTAACCAATCGCCTTTTAAAACACTATATTACAATGAAGGCAAATGTACAAAGGACAAAACTTAACCCTCCCTGGTCCCTATCTATGAGATGAAACTTCGTGAGATGGTCTCCACATGAAAGCCTCAGATTTCAAGTGCTTCTGAAAAAACTACATCTGGTGCGCGGATTGGCAAAACTAGCTCAAGTTCTGACCATCTCCAAAAATCTCTTCAATCATACTGCAAGTTGACAATAAGTCAACTTTATTCTTAGGGCAAGGCATAAACCTGGCATCCCAAACTTTCGTGTCGCAAGGCTCCACCATATATTCATGGCCAACCCCGCTGCTTAACCCGTTAATGCCACTCGGCCAGTGATTGCCGTTTGCAGACTTTGCCTGCGTCACTTGTGAGGCAACCCCCGAATCCGAGGATGTGCACGAATCATCTTGGACTTCCCCATCTCCACTTTCATCCAAAGGAGTTTTATCCTGAAGCAGAATTGAGGGACTGGAACCACAGTTGCCAGGCAACTTCTTAGGGCTTGCTTCTGAAACGTTGGTGACACCCTCTCCACTAGCAATATCTACATTATTATCACAGGTTCCATCTGCAGCATCCTTATCATTCTCTTGCAAATCATCTTCCCTGCTCCGATCAGAACCTGGATCATCGTGATATAAAGGAGACTCAACAACAGAGTCCTCATCTTCCTCTGTCATTCCAAGTTCATTGTCACCATAATCATCACTCCCCTGCCATTCATCATTGTCACTATCGATGTTCATTGGGACACGTCTGTTCTGCTCGGCCCTCCTCCGAAGCATAAAGACATTGAAGTAGTAACTAACAATCTCCTTTTTCGTTCGGGAGGAGAAGACAATAGAGAGATTTTTCCAGAAATTCTTACCCAACGATGCTAGATTCGAGAAGACAATTTCATTAAACAAATACTCCTCCTCTTCATTCCATTTCTGTGTCACATGCTCTCCCATGTCATCAAACCCCAGCTCCACAAATCTTTCTAGCCCAATGTTCTTCAAAAGTTTCTCCCTTGCTTCCATAATGTGCTGCCTGACACATCTAACAGAACCCCCATCCTCACAGCTGCAATCAATTCTACCATTTCCAACTTTGACACCGTTGCATGAAGACAATTCCAAATCAGGCATTGGAATGACACAGGTCCCCATCAGTCTCTTCTCATCTTCATCCCCACTGATGGGGTTGGAGTCTGAAATTGCTTCCGATGTATCTAAATGATTTGAAGTAGCCTTGGTACCCTGTGAACTCCATGCTGGAATATCAGCTTGATGATTGGGTCCAATAGGAACACGTTTTCGAGGAGGACCATCCAAAAGTATAGAATAGATATACTCGCGAGATAATGTCCTTGTTGGACGCTCGGCATGAAAATAGTCTGGGAAACAAGATCCATGAACTGGTGCCCCCAACCAAAAATCTTCTTCACTTGTACTGCTGGTGGCCCAAGAGGAGATGGAAATGCATCCAGGAACACTGGCTTCAGTGTCCTCGGCACTTGGAAGTTCAGTAAATATGCCATTTGAGAGCTTCTCATCAACTTCAGCATTACCTTTCCCAAATCCACCCTCTACCAATTACACATTAGAACTCAATGAGTGTTTGTTGAAAGGTTACAAAAGGATATCATCCAATCAACTTGTCTTTGCATCCAATCACTTGGTCATAAAGACAACCCGGGAAACAGGAGAGTAAAACAATACCATTTAATGATCCTGGGAATTCATATAAACACTATCTTCCAACAGGTAAAACTAATGATGCACATGCACAATTGCTTCAAAACAATTTTTAAATTCAAGCTCCAAAGTTTTTAACCAGGCATAAAGAAATGCTTGTCTGTAAATAGATAAATAAAAATCATTCAAACTAGAAAAAATGAATTGGTTAAGAGTCAAAATTCTGTTATTCAACAAAGGTGGACCACTAAAAAGAGTTAAAACTCTACTAAAATGCTCACAAATGAATCATTGAAACCTTTTATATGGCTAAAATAAGTATTTTGGATTTGCATGTGGTTCAGAGGAGATCGGATGAGTAAAATTACACAACCAGGCAAAACTTGGAATGGGACACACAAGAAGTAGCACTCATCTGGTGGGTATACAACTGCTCAGATAGTATTCCCATTTTACACTTCACATCATAGAAATTTTTTTTTTTTTTTGGTTGACAAGGAGTCCAAGGCTCTCATGTCTAACATTAGTAAGAGACCCTACACACTTAAAGAAACCCACATTCAGCATTCCACATATTAATGGAGACTAAATGTCTCACCTAATTTGTGAGGGATCTGGGGAGTATCTTCAGGAAAAACAGATTCCGAAAACGAAACTAGCTGATTACTGTGTCCCAACTGTCTTGGAAGCTTGGAAGAAACCTCAAGCACCTCATCATCATCAAAGCGCCTTTTCTGAACCATTTTATACTGCAGAACAGAGTTGAAAGAAGTTAATGCAAAACGAAAGAAACAGAACGTTCATATTATCATTTGACTGACAGTTGTAAACAAAGCAACCAAAGAGAGATAATTGTACCACAAAAGGAAAATTGAACAAAAACAGGTCATTTAATAGCTTTTTGCAACAAAAACATACAAAGAAAAAAGATTTCAGACCAAGACTCTTTCTATAATTAATAGCTAATGTCGATTACAATTGCCTAATTCTTTCAATTAGTATGAGCTTTCATATGAAGCAAAGTCATCCTAAGAACTCTTCTGAAACTAAATGTGTTTAATTATGCTTCTGTACATTTCATCAGATACCCTTTTCTCAGACATGCAAGGAATTATTAGCCATCAAAATGCATACATAAATCATCTACATATAAACACCGCAACCATAAGAAGTAGCGCGCTATTTACATTATCAAGAATTGTATTAATCAATTTATTATTTTTTACCTTATCCAAAAAAATATTTTTTTTATTAGATTTTATGGCTATTTTTTTAAAAAAAAAGGTGGGGCCAGTGATTTGGGCAACCCTTTCATAAACAGAGCACCATCTCTAATAAAGGGCAACTTGGTAAAAATAGCTACAATCCTAATTCCCCTAAAAAAAAACCAAAGGAAACAAAAATAATATTAAAAATGAGCCCAGAGCACTGTAAAATTAAAAAAATAAAAAATAAAATGCCAAAGAATTACAACAGATAATCTTTTATGATTAACTACAAATGAGACGCTAAAATTTCATAATTATTAACAAAAGGACTGGTTTATACCTCAAAAGAAGTCTTCGCCAAATGATTATCAGATCGTCGAAATTGGGAAATACTACTCAAATTTACAAAGAATCAAGGGAAATTTTCGAGAATAATCGAACAGTTTCACTTTACCGGAACCCAATTCAATGAAATAAAGAAAAGCCCTAATTTCTTCAAGCCCTAACCTTAGATTTTCAAATATTCAACGAAATTCCAAAAATTGAATCGGAACCACAAACATATACAACGGCTCGCAGCGAAAACACCTCAAAATCCTGAAAGATCTAAGAATCAAACAGCCCCTCAATGAATCAAACTCCGAAACCCCCCCCAAAAAAAAAATAGTAAGTTTACAGATCGGAAAAGATTGAATCGAGGAAAACAAGACCCAAAACCAAAATCACTAATCCATAGAAGGGTTTCACGGATCTGAGATCGAAGACACGGATCGAAAATTTTCTGAAACCCTAACCCTAGAATTAGATGGAAATCACGGCTAGGGCTAAAGTTGGGATCGATCGGTAGAGGAGAGCGAGGAACGATTAAATCCAACCTTGAATCAAGAATTCAGAAGGAAAATCGAGGTTGAATTTGGACGAGAAAGGATCTAGATCGAAAAGTGGCGGCGATTAACGAAAAGGGCAAATTTAGGGTTAGGTTGTTTTTGTTAAAGGGTTGTCCGAGAATGCGAAATACCAAAAAGAGACACGTATCTAAATTTAATTACGGGGACTGCCCCTTCTTGTATGGGAATAGAGGGACGTAGATACAAGGTTTTATATTGGCACGAGGTTGGTGATGGATTTTAAGATTCTATTGTAGGGAATGAAAGGATGACACGTGGTATGTGAACGGAGAACTGAGGAAACAACTTGATTGGGGGTTTTTGGCTCGCTTTTTTTTTTCTTTTTTCTCTCTCTAACATTGGGCAGCCCAAACGTGATTTAAAAATTTCAAGTTTTTCCTAAGAGAAATAGTGAAATTGAATCTAGACCATTGATTTTTTATAACTACTAAACAAAATATGATATTATTGGTAGATAGGACAGAGCCAGAAATTATTATGGGTAGGGGTAAGGGGCCAAAAAAAAATTCTGCGAAGGGCTAGTACCTTATAATTTTTTTTTACCTTATAAATTTTTATTTTTTACCTTCAAATTATTTTGTTTTTAGGAATTGATGGGTCATGGCCTATGCCAGTCCCCCCTCCCTGTCCTTGCTGATATAGATAAATTCGAGGTAAATATGACATTCAATAACTTTTAAAAAATAAAAAAATAGTCACAATCTTAGAGATGTAAACAAGATTGAGGCATAAAAATAATAATAATAAAAATAAAAACTATATTACAATGTTTGGAAGAAGATCGTGAATAATCAAATCTTTTTGTTTTGAGTACATCTCACAATATTATTATGAAGAAAAATACTCTTAAAAAAAATACCAAATAAAAGAAGGACCAAAAAAAAAAAAATTTATTGCTTCACACATTTTTTTTATTTTTTATTTTTTATTTTGTTAAATTAAAAAATAAGGCAAAAGTTGGCCCAAAGTTTGGCAAAATAATTGGGTCTTTAGCATTTTCCTACCATAAATAAGGTAATCTATATTGGTTGTATATATTTTCTTGGTTTTTTTCAAATTATTAGATACCATATATTGAGTTATGTAGGGGTGTAAATTGCCTCTCTCAAGACGAGAGTTAAAATGTTCAAATGAATCAAGTCAATTCATACTAAACTATCGGTGTAGATGAGATCATTTGTTTGTGGTAGCAATTTTTCTTTTTCATCTAAGGCCAAGTCTATTTTGATGGGATAGAGTTTTCCTCAAACTCAATCTATATAAATGTCATATGTCCATTTGCATGTGAGATGCACATGCATTTTTAATAGCAATGACAAAGTTGAAAGGAAAATTATTAAAAAAACATGTGATTCTCAAATATTATTTAAAGATGAATGATTGAATATGCATCTCACATGCAAATGGACACGACATTTCTATAAACTAATTAACTTGATGATCATCAAGTAGAGAATTGATGTTACAAGTTAATTAGTTTGAAGTCGTCATAAAAAAGGTTGAGAGTAGTTAATATCTCGGTTCAATTTACTAGGATTCCCAAGATCTTTATGATCTTGGCGAAATGTAAAAAGCTGAGAAGTAAACAATGCTTGAAAAGTTATCGTGATAAGTTTCAGTTCTACCATGTGAAAATTTCAGAAGAAAAGATGAAAGTAAATAGCGCCCGACAAGTTATCATGTGAAGTTTCAAATTTAAAAGTCAGCTGTAAATAGTTCCACCCTAACAAAAAACTATTCATGAACAATGCGACCCTACAGATTACCATTCATGAACAATACCATCACCTAAAGACAAGTTTTCTTTTCTATTTAAAGAAGCTCTCAGAAGAGTTTCAATCATCTCAGAATGTTTCCTAAATGTTTTTTAATGTATCTTATGTTTTCCAAACTCGTGTTATTCTTCATCATTTCAAATGCAACTTTCAAGTCAATTACTTTGTAATTAGTAAGTACTCTATTGAATTCAAATTTGAAGTTAATTATCATGTCTTCAACTTCAATATCTAGTTTATATTTTCATGAACATATTTACTTTACATGTTTCAATAATTTTCCTTTGAGTGGGGTTTGACCAAACCTAGAAATCCATCACTTGTCCAAGATACAAGCACATTTCTACATAATTCCTACGGATTCTACTCCCATGGTTGCTAGAGAAACTCACTTTTCCAAATTAGATGCAACAACACTACTTGGACATTACCAGAGTTGTGTGTCAACCAATTGTTCATTCAATTAAGTTCCAATAATAGATGTACAGTGAATTGTCCTGGGAATCATAACAGCCTGAGCACTTGTTACATATACAAGCCTGCAAAATGACAGGCATATCAATAATAAAACAACCACCATTTACAATGTGATAGAATTGAGTTTGGAGACATTATTTCACATGCGACAAAAGAGGTATAAACAAATGTTGTCTGTCCATCCCAAGCTGAAATAAAAAGCTGGTTTTAATTTATGTCTGCCAAGAAATAACACCCATTCTCTTCCGGTAAACCCCCTCTGGTCTGTTAAAAAAGAATAAAAAGTTCAGAGCATTCATAACAAGCAAAAAAATAAAAGCAACCAAGAAGAAAATATGCATAAGTTGATTACCATATGCAGCTGTAACTGTGGTAGATACGAAAGCCAGCATCAAATAGGTCCTACAAATAAAGAAGAGCCATAATTAAGGAAATATACATAAAGAATCAACTTTGTGAACATAACAAAAAATGGTGAGAATATATAAAGTTTTTAGTAGATTGTACAAACCACTAAATCAAGAATACGAAAACCTCCTACATTCAAGATTCCCGAACAAAATTACTCCCTAAAAGTCTGTTTTTTCTCCTTTTTGCTTGACGCTTCTTAAACTCAGTATAATAAATCTTTTGGTACTTGAAGAGTTTGGATAGAGCACCAAAAATTATCAGATTGGTAATATTTCAAGATCAAGCCTGAACATATATGGACATGTTTACAAATTGACTCTGCCGGTGCAAGATGCTTAAGTAACCATAGAGATTGTGGCGTGGAACTTACTTCATTCATAGATCAACACCCTCATCAAGGCCTTTTGACCCCATCATCACATTTGAATCAATTTGCTTGTCAAACTTCTTCTTTCTTCTTGCTTCAAAATCTTGAAATCCTTCCATCTAGAAGTGTGTAAGGTTTAGTTGGATTGAGACATACATATTGAGAAGTTTGCTGAAATATGTAATGAACAAATAAATAAATAACAATCCAAAAGGAAATTATGGAATACCTGCTGAAATTGATCCATAGAAATAGGATTTCCATGCAGGGAAATATTCTGCAGAGCTTTGCAGTCTTTCAACAGATTTGGAGGTATCTGTTCAGAAAGCAATACTAAATATTAATACAGGCATGTCCAGCTATATTGAATAAATAGAACAGTATGAAGGGATTCAAAAGAACCACGACTCTGCCATTCTTTAACCCCCTTATTATATGAGGAAAGTTGACAAGATATCCACATGCATGTGATAAAATGGAGAGGGAGGAAAATACCTGGTTCACATTATTGTTGTTTAAGCTGAGTGACTTTACATGAATGAGATTGCAGACTGATGCAGGTAGATCTTCAATAAGATTATCTGAAAGGCCATCCAGAATATCGTAGTTGTGAGTGGTAAAAATAGAATCAATAGATTACAACCATAGCACATAGGTACCAAAGTAAAGTTCACTCAGAACTCTTCAAAAAGAACTAGTTAAATAATGAAAAGATATCATGTGAAATACAAAAGGCAGAATCGCGCCTCCAGCATGTCCACTAAATTGACACTCTAATCTATGAACAGCTTAACAAATTCATAGTGATCGTAAATTTGAGAAGCACATGATGACATTCAACACCTCAACAAGAGAGGTAACAAATTGTCAAAGTGAATTTAGTAAAAATGTTATTAAGAAAAATATGGGTCTTGTTTGATAACACTTTTTAGAGAAGTTTTTTACTTTTTTGCACAAAAAACAAAAGCATTAACAAACAACTTCAAACACAAAATATTAACAAAACACTCAAAACTATTTTCGCCTTTATGTCGCGTCAAAAAAATTCAGCCAAAAAACAAAAAGTACCATCTAAAAAGTGTTATCAAACTAACCCATGGTCTTTGCCAAATAGTTGATGAAGATTTTTTTAACATATATATATTCAGCAGTGAGCTAAGAGTTTCTGCAAATGCAGAAATTATGACTCTAAATCTCAGAAAATTACATAATTTCCAAATCCACTTTTTGTTCTAGTGTGTTAGGCAACAGTTGTTATACAAGAACACATCAACTTGAAGAAAGATTTGAACATACCATTTGCTTGTAATTCTTCAAGCGAGAAACAACTCCCAATTGATTCTGGAAGAGACTTCAACTTGTTATTTGACACATTTAAAAGCAACAACTGCAAAGTCAAATAATCAATATTAGATGCCTGGAACTTATAACATATGCTAAATGTGTCATGCCTTTGTAAAGTGACATTTAAATGCTCAAAAAGTCATGTGAAGTTAACTTTTACTTGTGATTCTGATCATCAAGCACAACTACTGCATCTGACTCCTATTTCAACTATTCTACCATTAAAGAAATGACCAAAACCACAGCAGCAGCATAACAGTCAAATAGCATTCCAGTTCACTGGATAAAATTACTCACATTGCGCAAGCTCCCAATGGTCTCTGGCAAGCATGTTAACAAATTTCCTGAGACAGATAACCGCTCAAGCCTCACCAGCTGCCCCACTAGAGACAAAAAAACACATAATCTGGTTAGAAGCTAGTGAAAAAATCTCATGCAAGCTACAATCTAGGAAGTCCGCAGATAAAGCCAAGGCAGGCACATAAACGATATTAAAATTTACAAATTAGCATTCTCTTACTTATTTAGAGAAGAGAATTACATTCATCAGGCAAAGAAGTTTGTCGATTTCCATCAAGTGTCATAACTTTTAGAGACTGAAGTTTCCCCAAATTCGTTGGTAGTCGCTCGATGAGATTCTCAGATAAGATCTGAAAAGATAGAGCAATTTTAAGCTCATGTCCTGCCTATCTTGATCATATTATAATGAGCACTAATGGGAATTTTTGTAAAAAATAAAATAAAAAAGAAAGAAAGAAAGAACGAAAAGAATCATGTGCGCATAATCATGTCATAAAAAATATATAACAAAGATAAGCCTTAGAGATAAAGTCACAAGAAAGGCTCTAAGAGAAAAGTTTATAAATGAGGTACTTGACTAGAGAGAACAATGAAATGTTTCAATGAATCACTTACAATTAATTCCAAAGAATATCTTTTCTGGTGTATGTCCCTCTCTAAGACTCTTTGCTTCCAACACAGCCAGATCAGGCCGTACATTTTTTATTCCTTATAAATATTTGTATTGATCAATTCTAAGAAGATAAAGAGACTGAATATCAGAGAAATTCAGTTCCATTAGAGCATTCTACCTCCAATAATGTCCCTTGGTTAGCAACTATGTGTGTTAGCCAACCTAGGTACACTGATTCAAATCAACAATGGGTTCTAATGCCAACTAAAGCTTTGTGAAGCTGGATGGCTCTATCCAACTTCTCCCTTTAAGATGCAGCAGACACGCAGCATTAAAGCCTTATACAACTTGATGAAGCTATTAATAGGTAATCTCTCAAGCATCCAACCACTGTCTCTCTCTACCATATTTGTTATTAAGGGTGCATTTCGCATTGCGATTTTAAACCAAATTGCAAAAAATGTGTTGTTTGTGATTGTGTTTTTAAAAAAGTACGATTTGAAAACGTAAAAAATCTGCACTTTCAAATCGCAAGGGGTATATTTTTAAAAACGCACGATTTTAAAGGCTGAACTACAATTTTACCATTAACTGAGCTTTTAAGAATCGTGTTTTCAAATCGCTATTTTTAAATCACACTTCTTGAAATCGCAAAGCCAAATGGACCCTAATATACGTTTGCATGTTCTTATTCTTTGCAAGAAATTTCCTTTTACAACTATGTTCATTGTAGTTTAACTTGGTATGTTACACGGACTAAACTTCCGAATGTAAATCTTTATATGTTATTAATTTAAATAAATAACGCATATACTGTATTCATTGGTTGAAACTAGAAGCATTCTTTTCATCACAAAATTGACCAGCTGTCTCAACACCAAAAATGTTACTAAATGTTATATAATGTATGCGTATGAAAAATGCTTTTATAGCATGTGATCATGGAATGTTACAGCACATGTACACAACTGAATTTAAAGATCCTTACCAGGCGTTGCATGTTAATTAATTTGCTTATGTCCACAGGTATGTCAACTGCAAAAATGAAAGAAAAATTTAGTAAGAGCCTAAGAGGTGTTAAAAGTAAGACAACTTCATTCTTTAGGGTTTGAAAAAACGAACAACATCAATTCCTCACTACTAACTGAGATCAGGTACAGAAAAGTATGAGACCAAGTGCTGAAAGCGGCTCTTTCACCAAAGTTAACCAAGTGACTCAGATGCTTTTCAGAAAAAAATAAATAAATAAATAAAAATAGAGCATTACCTATTTTATTGTGTGTTAAGTCGAGAGTTCGTACAGATCTCTCCAGGTCGAAAACTTCATTTGGGAATGCCTGTTGCAGGGAAATAGAGTATAAACAAGTAAATTTGGTACTTCTTCAACTGGTATTATAGTATCCACAAGTTCACCTCCTTATATTTTTACATATTGACATCTACCAATCTATGATGATGTTTTGTTCTACTTATGCATGCATAAACCATAAAATATGGGTTCACTCAATGCATTGAAGAGATATCTATGCGGGTATATGTGTCTCTATATTGATCTAATCGAAATATACATTGACCACTCTAATTGCAAAAACTTAAAAACAGATAGAACCATTGTATCTAAATCATTTTAGTGTTCTCCAATGCGACAATACTGACAAGTTCAACCAATGAAATATTTTGTGTTCTCAACAAGATGAGAGCCCGTCCACTTATTTGAACTTTTGAACTCTCTTCTACTTTAAATTACCCACACTAAATCAAAACTGTTAAGAGCAACGACAGGTGATACAAAAACACAATTCCAAAAACCAACTTGACCAAATCTCTTTCACCCTCTAAGAAACACACCCATTAATTCAAACCCAAATTCCCTCACTATTGAATACAGAACTCAAAGACCCACAACCCCAAAAATACGCAGAAGGGCATAAATACAATTAATATACACACCAAATCAAAACTGTTAAGAGCAACGACAAGTGATACAAAGAGACAATTTCTAAAACCAGCTTGGCCAAATCTCTTTAACCCTCTAACAAACACACCCATTAATTCAAACCCAAATTCCCTCACAATTCCACACAGAACTCAAAGACCCACAAAACCCAAAAAAAAAAAAAAAAAGCAGAAAGGCTTAAATACAATTAATATACATATGGCGATACAGGAAAGGAGAGAGGGAGAGAGATTACCTTCAACTTGGAGTCTCGGAGAGCCACAATGCCGGTCGAGCGCCACCGCGCTATCCTACTGGCCTTCGAGTCGGCGTTCTGGCTCGCACAGCAACCCATTTCGCGATCAAACAAAACAACCAAAGAGGAAGTGAAAATTTCACGAACTCTCTCTGTGAATACTGGGTTTGAGAGGCCTAGGTGCGTTGTGGCTCAAGGTCAGAGGTTGGGAGGAGAAGCTGTTGTCATTTCCTGGAAATTTTGGGAAGGAACAAGGAAACCGCGTTGGCTTTTAGTTCATTTTCATACGCGGGCTTGATCTTTGTTGGTCGTGCGCGGTACGCAATTGGAACGCGGAGACATGTCATAATGCATTGAAAATAGTGTCACATAACAACCAACCTTTTCAATCCTTTGTCATTTCCTAGCCATTTTTGCAAAAAGTCACCTTCGTACTTTTTATTATAATCTTTTTAGGTCTGCTCCATTACAACTATGACATGGGTACGGGGTATAAGTATGTCAAATTCGGAATAAGCTTTTATAAGGTTAATTCGTACTCGACTTGATTGTAAAATAAATCGTTTCGTGAATATAAGTTCTAACTTGAATATTAAATGAAATAAGTTTAGCTTAACTCGGTTAACCTTGCGAGTATGCTCGTATAAGGCTCAACGCGTATATGTTTTATTAAGTAACAAATATATATATATATATATATATATATATAGTCAATAATAAGAAATATACCATATGATATTCATATAATCATAGGGTATAAGTTAGTGTGACATTTAATCAAATTATTATCATTAGATACTTTATACTTAGAAATCGTACATCACATATCGCATATCACATGATGTTAGATCTAAGATAATATTAGTATGAATTGTAAGATAATATGATCATATAATTTAAGTATGAGTGTATGACCATTAGATCATTAGGGGACTTTGGAGTTTGAGCATTACCATTAGATAATAAGTTAATATGATAATAATTTAAATTAATAATCATATGATCTAATTTAATGAGATCATATGATCATATAAATCACCATTACATTAGATCATTAGGAGTTTGAGTATTATGTATTTCCATTAGGCATGAGATAGTAATTTTATATGATAATAATTTAAATCATATGATATGATCATTAGATCATATAAATCATGATTCATGATAATACATAATAATTTAAGTATTACCCTAAACCCTAAAGTCCTAAACCCACCATTACATCATTTCATCATTAGGAGTTTGAGTATTACCATTAGGCATTAACATAATAATTTAATGGTAGAATCCATTTAACCTCTTCAAATTACCACTACATTGATAATCTCTCTCTCTCCCCCCCTCCCCCCTCCAAAACAATTAATTGCGACAATATCTCCCAAAACTTAAAAAAAATTGATAAATTGCCCCCCAATGCTAGTAAAATGACAAAATTGCCATTATAGAAATTTCAATAAGACAAAAAATATTCCTAAAAATTAAAAAAAATAAAATAAAATTAAAAGTCAAATTTTAATTAAAACAAAAAAACAAAAAAAAAAAACTGGGTGGTTCTTTCAAAAAGTTTGAATAAGTTTTATTAATAAAAACATTGCAAGCAATCGCTAGCAGCCGGACAGAGACGTTGAGGGACGGGATAATTCTGGTGGTCAGGTTCAGCTTCATGACAATGAAGGTGAAGAGAACCCCAAGCATAGAGCTAACCACAAAGGCCCGAAAAGTCAGTTGCCTCTGCCATGAGAGCACCTCCTTGCTGGATAATATTTCTTCTATGTATTCCTTTAATATTTCATCCTTCTCATCTGCATCTTCCGCATGAGCTGCCTTTTTAATGTATGTTAAGAACCCTCTCTATTCTATTATTACATAATTAGTCATTTCCTTACTGGGTTATAATTTATTCTCCTACCAGGATTAGGGTTATTAATCCTATTCCTATTAGGATTATGTTTATTTTATACTCTATTAAAAGGAATGTAAGTGCCTTTAGGCCAAGCATCCAATAACAATTTAAATAAATTGATATAAGCAAATTGTGAATGCTAAACCCCCTCGAAGAGGTCATATCTTTCTTAGGTTTTTTTTTTTTCCTCTGATTTTAGTTGTTAAGAACTACGGTTCTTACCAGTGTACTTGTCTTCTTCGTAAGACATGGCCACCGCATCTGGCCCTGCACGGGAAGCCATATGATCCAATTCTTCTCCTACCTATAGGTCTCATCCGCCGTGGCAATCTCATGCATAGATAAATTGATGAGAAGAAATAAAAAAGCCCTAAATTAGACATACAACAACATGAACAACTGAGAGGTTGATTAAACTGCTTAGGGAAAAAAAAGAAAAAAGAAGTTGATTAAACTGTTTTTGGGGTGGCTGGCTTGGCCACCCCCAAAAACATCTTGGGGTGCCCGACCACCCCATTAATGAGACGGGGGTGGCTCAAAAATGGCTCGGGGGTGGCCGATCCACCCCCTGGTGGGTGGCCGGACCATCCCCAGTTACTTAGGGGTGGTCCAGCACCCCTTATGTTTTTTTTATTTTTTATTTTTTATTTTAATAAGGGTAATTTTGTCTTTTGTTAGCATTGGGGCATATTGTCAATTTTTTGTAATTTGAGGGGCATATTGTCGCAATTGATAGTTTAAGAGGAGATTGTCAATGAGATGATAGTTTGAGGGTGTTAAGTAGACTTTATCTATAATTTAATATGATCTAATTAAATCATTAATCATGTAATTTAATTTATGAAATCATATGATCATATTCATTTTTGTTGAAAACCATATGATCATATTCATAATTTAAGTATTACCATTATATGATCTAACATAAACATATGATCATGAGATTCATGACATTATTATTTTTTTAAAGACGAAATTTGACCACCTGATCTATTATTTTAAAATATCGGATGGTCAAAGATCTGATATTTTTTTTAATGATCGGATGGTCAGATTTTGATCATAACATATAATTTTTTTATTATAAAAGATCCTATTAGATTGGAATAGTGCTAGGGAGCCAAACAGATGAATTTTAAACTAACGTGAAAAATGTTTTTAAATTAAAAAAAAACGCAATTATCTCTCTCTTCTCTGCCAATTACAATCTGATTTTTTATAAATTCATTTGTTTGATTATCTAAAACTACTCATGACAATTTTTTTTTTAGAATGGACAGTAGATGTTAATCTGACCATTGATTTAATTTTTTTAATGATGGGAATTCGGACCGTCAGATCTTCATCACATTAGACGGTTAGATTGAAATATGACAGTTTGATAAAAATATTTATTAACTAATTTTAAGTTGCAAATTCAAACAGTTGTAGGATATGTTATTTTGACTTTTTGAGGTAGACGACTACGTCTGAAGCTTCTTAGTACACCGCGGGAGATGGATTTTTTCAGTGCGTTGGGGTTTTGAGATTTGGGAATTTTGATGATGGGTAGCTCTTCGCCGGAGAAGTGGGTGTATCGTCGTCAGCGGTGCTCGGCGTTAATGATCTCCGGTGGCCGGCCGTAAGTGAGGGGAAAGGGAAGAGGGAAGAGGGAAGGGGAAAGAGAGAGAGTCTTGTCTGAAATTGAGGAAGAGAGAGAGAGAGAGAAGCTTTTTTCATCCCTAATTTCTCCTAAAATTTTAAAACTTTTTTTTTTAAAGGTCCAGACGTGGCACAAGGCCACGTTGGATTGGGCGGACGCTGGGACTACAACTGTCCGCCGTATAGTTATCCCTGAAATAGGACTCCCACTAGTGGAGAAACCAAACACCACCTCTACCCCAATAAAAAACAATCCAACCCTCCCAGCATCGAAGCACCACGCCAGACCCACCGCCGGTATCACAGTGACACCAGAAACAGCCTCACCACGCACGGCTTCTTCGCACAGCGTCACACTATCGCTACCAGACCGCCGCTACCGGATAGAACGCCGCCAGATCGTCACCAGCACCCACCGGAGTAGCGCCGATCTCCCACTGCACACGTCGACGGCAGCCAACATTCAGTCTGAGCAACCCAACCACCACAGGCAGCGCTACAGGTAACGGCTGAGAAATATCCCACTGCCACACACCAGCACCACGCACGGCACTGCAATCCTCCACCGTTACACTACACTGCACATCGAAACCTCCCAAGAAAGCACTGCTCTGATACCAGATGGTAATCAACTAAAATCAGAGAAAATCAAAAGGAAAATAGAGAAATAAAATATATAACCACTTCGAGGGGTCTGTCCTCCACAGATTGCTTATAGCAATTGATTGAAATTGTTATTCGATGAATAGCCTAAAGACACTTGCATTACAAATCCTAGTATTTAGTAACGGCTTTCTGGTTAATTTCACCAACTTTGTGTTTCATTGCTCGGACTATTGAACTTCGAATTTTACTTTCTGTGAATCTGTTTGGTGGTTGCATGGAATAGTTGAAGTAGCTAGAATTTTTTAATTGACGTTTGGTTGCTGAGAAAAATGAGGATAGAGAAAAGAAAATTTACTGATAACCTTTTTTGTGTGCTGGTTTCTGAAATTGACGTGAGATTCACATTCATTACTGCCGTAGCTCAGCTGAAGAGTGAAGGTTTTATTTTTCTCAGGTCCGTATAGAATCAATTTTAATTCAAAATATTTCAGGAAGCAGATAGGACACGAGCAATCAAAACTTTAAGTTTCTTTTACATTTCTGGCCGTTTTCTCGGCAACGAAATTTGATTTTGATGATTTTTGGTACTTTTATTTTGTAACCGTTTTAAAAGCTGGAACCATTGATCTGATTTGGTTGCTTATTCATTGCAGTAGAAATGGGGAGTGAAAATAATTTGAAGACATGGGTATCTGATAAGCTGATGTCGCTGCTGGGATATTCTCAACCCACAGTCGTTCAGTATATTATCGGACTGGGTAAGTACAATTCACCTTTGAAAGCACTTACACGATTGTGGTTAGCACTCTATCTAATGGGGATGTTGCTTTTGTTGCAGCTAAGCAAGCAACGTCACCAGCTGATGTGGAGGGCAAGCTGGTGGAATTTGGTTTGTCTTCATCAAGTGAAACCCGTGCATTTGCTGCAGAAATCTTAAGTAGAGTGCCTCGTAAAGCATCTGGTGAGAATGTGAGTTTTCTTATTTGAGATTTCGGGAATGCACAGACTTACAGGTTTTACAACCAGCTGCTAATTTTTCTTTCCTGTGTTAATTTTTCATTCTTCACACATGCATCTAATATTTGTTGCTCTTCTCACTCTACTTGTTATCTGTAACAGCATTATCAAAAACAAGAGAGGGAAGCTGCTATGTTGGCAAGGAGGCAGAAGACTTATGCAATTTTGGATGCTGATGATGATGAAGACAATGATGTTGGGGGAAATGTTGATCATAGGTCTTCCGTTGCAGATGCTTCTGAAACCAGAAAAGTAGATTCCCATAAAAAACGTTTCAGGAAGAAGATTGAAAGTCAAGAAGATGAAGATGATGAGGTATGTCTATACCTAACTGGTAGGTTTTTTTTTTTTTGTTTCCTTTTGGAAAATACTGAGAATGCTTATCCTAATGACACATTACTCTTGCTTTGCCTTAATGCAATGCTGTAGGTAATTCCACGAGGGGCAGCAGAGAGACAGGTTAAAAGACGAACTTCTGGTGATGAAGATGATGGTTCAGAGGTATTTTGTTATCCTTAAATGTGGATGCTTTTATTTCTACATGTCTTGCCTTTGTTACACTGCAGTTCACTGACAGTAGAAGGCTGAGTTATAATGGAGAATACTTGTTTCATTTTTTTCGGATAATTTATAATGGACAAGACCAACCACGCATATGGGCTTCATCAATTGATTCACTTCTTTAATACTTTTAAGCTTTTAGCTGGTGTTCTCATTTATTGATTTTGTCAGCTTGCTATATAATAGTATAAACCTTTTGGTGCGACTGGATGCTGACATGTTCAACAATATCTGATCTTTAATATGATTTCTTGAATACATACATGGTTTCGTTGATTATACTATTGTGTACCTCATTAAAGTTTGTACCCATGTTTTTCTAAACATCAATTTTATTGAGGAAAAGCATCCTTGTTTCCACTGTCCCAAATTTAAATTATGGCCTGTGTTTCTACTGTTGTGCAGTCAGAAGAAGAAAGGTTGCGTGACCAAAGAGAGAGGGAGCAATTGGAGCTAAATATAAGGGAACGGGATGCAGCAGGGACGCGGAAGGTACACAATTACATCAAAATTTTTAATTTGATCTGTTACTTTTAGCTGTTGTCAAATGATATGCTTGGACCTTTTTGAGTTATGTCTTGTCGGTCCAAAGCATCATGGTTTATGCTACCAATGCATCTGTAAATCATTGATTGATACCCATGTGCATACAAATGCAGCTAAGTGGTAGCTGCATGCCTGAGCTTGCCATCAGAAGCAAATCAATCTGTCTTGTCCATGTAACATAGGATATGACACACAGTCCTTTAAGAAATATAGAATACCTGAAAACTGTGGTTTCTTTTGGACTTCACACATGCGCCATATATTTGGATATGGGCTGGGCCTGGATCAGTTCATATCTGCAGTATGGAAATGGTCCCCAGATTTGGATTTCACAGCACCTGCATGCATGTAGGTACATATAAATTAAACAAAATTTATGCATGTACATATTCATCATACATATGTACATACATGACGCCCGTATAATCTCTTACAAAATGCTTTATTTGTTAATTTTGATGTTACTGATATTGCTTTTTTTGTTTTTGTTTTTTTCTTTCTAATTTCTTAACAGTTAACAGAACCAAAGTTATCACGAAGGGAGGAAGGTATAGCATTTGAGAGCTCTGCATGATTATTAACTTTTCAATCCATAAATAGGTTCATAGTTGCAGACACACATATTTATATGTGTGCATGTGTATTCAATCAAATATTGCAAAGCCCTGGTACGCTCAGTTTGATTTATTTTATTGTATAACAGAAGAGGCAATGAGGAGATCTGATGCTTTGGAGCAAAATGGCCTTGAAACCTTAAGGTTAGTCATTATATGTATCATTTGATTTGGTTCCTGATGTGTGTATTATCATTCCCATTTTACCTTACTTATATTCAGAAGTACTAAAATCCAGTGACGGATCTTATGTATATTCTATCTGTTGCACCATTTGGTATTCCTATTTTATCTGCTTGATAGCAATAAAACTAATCATCTTTTTCTTGCCCCTGGTTCAGAAAAGTTTCAAGACAAGAATATTTGAAGAAAAGAGAACAGAAGAAACTGGAGGAGTTAAGGTATGCTGGATTTATATGTTGCTCTAACTTTAGTTCAGCTGTGTGCTGCAGCTTCTGCTTTTCAATGATTTTCCCACTGGGAACAAAGAAGAAGAATAATGGCAATAGTTATAGGTGAGTTTTCTTAATAATTTCTGATTATTTGGCTCCATGTCAGAGATGATATAGAAGATGAGCAATATCTATTTGATGGCGTGAAGCTTACTGAAGCGGAAAATCGCGAGTTAAGGTAATTTGTCTCTCAATTTTTATTTTTTATTTTTTGGATTAGTAATGTAATTTGTCTCTTACTGCTATGCATATTTTCTGTACTAATCATTTACTTCTGCATATTCTGAGTTTATGAGCTATTCATTTTTTCATTTAACTATTTATCCTTTAAGTAGAATGTCAAACCGGTATGTGTCTGATGCAATTGGTTGGTATATACTTTTTAATTTTTTGAAGAGTATATCTGTGCTGGATGTTGGAACTTTATGATGTGATGTTATATTAACTTGCATGCCCCCCCCCCCCAAAAAAAAAGAAGAAAAGAAATGCACTTGGTACTCTTGTGAAATGGGTTTTGATGTAATAAAGTTTACCTCATCGACTTTGGTTTAGTCTGAAGAAGTTATTCCATAATTTGATAAGCACCTGTTCCACATCTTTTTATTTTCTTCTCCCTGTTATTTTGTAAAAAAGGAAAAATTTACACTGATCATATTATTCAAATAAAATTTCAAATTGTTGGTCTCTGATTCCAGACATTGTCATTGCTTAGTTCTTCTGAGCACTCTCGAATGACTACCATGGTTGAATGCAGAAAGATGGTGAACGACTTGAGGAATTCCCCTTTTTGTTGTAATTTGATACATGTGGTACATTTTGTTGAACCATGTCTTTGACAATTAACTATAATTACCCTGTTTTCTGAGTATCCACGTGAGATAAGCTTTTGTACTTGTACATCTTGTATGCGGAAGAGCTATGTAACTTCATAATTTCAATTGGAGCAAAGTGATAGTTTGAAGCTCAAAATCCCTGTCATTAGGCTCTGAAGCAATGTTTTACCCACATAATTTCTGGAAACTGGGTTGATGAAAAAATTTTGTGGATTTTATATTTCTCTAGGTACAAGAAGGAAATATACGAGCTTGTGAAGAAGCGGTCAGAGGATGCTGACAATACAAGTGAGGTAATCAACAATTCCATTAAGGCATTGTTGGCAGGTCCATTAAATTCATTCATTCTTCAGCTTAATTGTTTATTGTTATGTTAATTGCTTTTGTAGCTACTTATGATAAAACAATTGCTTTTATAGCTACTTTGAATACTAACTGTTAGCAGGTGACATTTTTCCAAATGTTGCAAATAGTTAAAGTAGAGGAATTGTGGATCAATGTCAAACCATAAGTATTTTTCTGCCTCTCATTCACTTCAGGATCTTTTGAAAAGATGATTGTTTGACAATTAGAACCTAGATGACCATAAATAGGACCTAAATGGTTACTCTTTTAGCTCTAGGCAT
Source organism: Corylus avellana (assembly GCF_901000735.1). Lineage (NCBI taxonomy): Eukaryota > Viridiplantae > Streptophyta > Magnoliopsida > Fagales > Betulaceae > Corylus > Corylus avellana. The sequence continues at coordinate 6,028,915 of NC_081543.1, forward strand.
TGCAGAAACTCTGAGCCATTAAATATTGTATTCCCATTCCTGATGTTCCTTATTTGAATATTTCCAGGGAGGTTATTATCCTCAGAACAGAATGGTTCTGAGTAGGCCTTTTAATTTTCTAACTTCCCCCAGTATTGGCAATTTCCTGCTTGATACATTTCTAAAACAAATTGACGGATATTAGGAGCCTGAACAACTTTAGGGTTTTGTGATAAGGGGTACATTTCTATTGCTAGAGAGTCTAGGGAAGGTGTTTGAAAGAGAAAAGCTTTCTAGAAATGCATATTTCCTCTTTTCTCTCTGTTCAGATCATAACCTGTTTGGGCTTAAAATTTGGTCGCATGGCAGGAGGGTTTTTTCGCCTTGTTTCTTGGGAATTGCAGAAAATGATGTAAAATAGGTCTGCAAGTCTTCATCCTTAATCTGAGTATATCTGGGCCCTCCAGATAGTCATTATAATTCCAATGTGGCTACATCAATTTCTTTTTGTTCATCAATGGAATAAACATTATAGAAGGAAAAAGCAAATGCAGTTAATTGCGTCCATGTTATAATTTTTTATTTATTTATTTTTTATATAATTGTTGAGAAAATAAGTGGGCTAATTTTCATGTTCTATACCCATACTTTCATTTATTATTTATAAAGGAGATTACACTTTAAAGATAGACACAGTCTATCATAATTTCTAAACAAGATAGGCTACTAAAAGCGTCAAATAAGATTAAACTACTTACCATCAGTGGTGGTGGTTCAGTGGCCTCAAGGAAATCCCCAAAGTAGTTGGGTGTGTACTAGGGTAAGAGTTCGATTCCCGAAATGAGAATCCTTAATCATATTAATATTAATTGCCTTGAATCCCACCGATGCCCCAAATGGGGCTTGGTTAGGCTATAGTTCAATTGGACTTGAGGGAATACCTGCGGTTCCTTCTGTCCTACCCCCTCTTGTTTGGCTCCTAGCAAGCTGGTGCTACTAGCGGTCATGCCCAGGTAGAATAGCTACAACTGGTTTCCCTCTCTCTTTTTCGAAAAAAAAAAGAAAAAGATTAAACTATTTATTCTAACACTCCCCCCCCAAGTTGGAGAGTACATATCATTTGAGGTGGGAGATGACTCTAAGATCAAATTTTGGAATGACAAGTGGTGTGGAAATCAAGCCCTCAATGAAGCTTTTTCCAGTTTTGTATAGTATAGGTCACGTCAAGGATGCCTCAGTAGCATATTATTTTGGAGGTTTCTAGTGGCTCCATCGATGGAAGGTAAGCTTTTATTAGAGCGGCTCATAATTGGGAGGTGGAAGTCTTTGCTTCGTTCTTCAATTTATTGTATTCCTCTAGAACAGGTCAGGGAGGTGAAGAGAAGCTTTGTTGGGTCCCTTCAAAGAGGGGGTTGTTCGATGTTAGATCGTTCTATAACGTCCTTGTCCCCCATGATGGTACTCCTTTCCCTTGAAAGTGTATCTGGCAAAATAAGGTCCCCCTGAGAGTGGCGTTCTTTGCTTAGTCGGTTGTCTTAGGGAAAATTCTCACCATGGATAACCTTAGAAAGCGGCATGTCATTGTGGTGGACTGGTGTTGTGTGTGTAAGAGATGTGGAGAGTCTGTGGATCATCTTTTTCGACAATGAGATTGCTAGTGCCTTATGGAGTGGTTGATTTGTTTGCTTGTTGGAGAGGGTGGAGTGGCAATCCCTAGAGTACAACAGTGTGGAAGATGATTCTGTCATGTTTTTTTTGGTGTATTTGGAGGGAAAGAAATGATAGGAGTTTTGAAGATTATGAGAGAACGATGGTGGATTTAAAGTTCTTTTTCAATACACTTTCCACTTGGCAGCTGCTTTAGACTTTCCTTGCTTTATTTTCATGATTTTTTTTACCTTTATTTTTTATTTTTTCTTTCTAGTTAGGCGTTCCTCTTCTATACTTCCTATAAACCTGAGTGTGCCTTTTGCGCCTTTTAATGATGTTTCGATTATTTCGTCAACTCATAGAAAGGAAGTGTGTGTTCATTGAAACAAATTATTTATATAAAAAGAAAACTCTGTGAACTGACTTTATCAAAAAGAACAAAAGAGTGGGAAAAAGAAGAGGAAAAGAGGTGTGTCTGTGAGGATATGTGAAGAGGAATTGAGGTGGGGTGGATGAGGGCAAAAAAGACAATTTATTTATTTTCTTTGAAGAAGGCTTTGATACCATGTTGAGAAAATAAGTGGGCTAATTTCATGTTCTATACACACATTTTCATTTATTATTTATAGAGGAGATTGCTCACTTTAAGATAAACACAAAGTTTATCAACAAGATGCATTTTATCATAACTCCTAAGCAAGATAGGCTACTAAAGCAGTCAGATAATGTTGAACTATTTATTCTGACTGAGACTATTTTTTCTGAGTTCAATGTCTCATACCTGGATGGGAGTTTTTTAAAGCTTGCATTCATTTTTAAATCTCTTAGTATTAGATATTTTCCTCCATACTTCTGTTAGTTTTTTTTGATGTTTTGGGAAGTATCAGTTTCTCTTTGTATTTATGATTGTTAGCAAGTCTGTAAACATGAATATATATACATACTAATGCAAGCACATGGCATGTGCCTTTATGCTTGTAAAAGGTCACATTGGTTTATTCTTGAGTTTATTTACAATTACCATGTATTAAGCAAATGATATTGCTGTTCAACCTCAACACCAATCATATATAATAAACTTCTGTAAAAGAACTATAGATTTCACAAGATCATATGGTCATTTATTTCTAATGGTCATTTATTTCTAATGAAGATGTTCTATGTTTTAATATTTTGATTCTCGGTATAGGTTAATACAAAATCCAATGCATAGGCTGAAAAAGAGAGTTGACTGCAGTGGGTAAAAGATGGTTGAATAAGATAAATTTGTTCCATCAAAGATATTTGCCTGATATGTAGGTTACAAGTATACTTTTATGAGGTGTTAGAAAATTACATTTAAATAGTGAGTTTGTTTTTTCTTTTCTTGATATTACCATGATATATATTACTAGTATGCTAAGGTGACCTGCTCCTAGAAGAGTTTTCTAAATATATTATCCTCCTGGTGCAAATGAACTCCATGAAAAATATGAAACAATGAGTGAATGCATTCTGTCGTATCTTCTGCCTATATGTGTTTCTTGTTCTTATTATATGTTGGTGTCATTAACTAATTATGTGCTATACTTCTTCATTCTTTGAGAGTGCAGTACAGGATGCCTGAAGCCTATGATCAGGACGGTGGTGTTAATCAGGAAAAGAGATTTTCCGTGGCTTTGCAGCGTTACAGGTGAGTTTACACTGGAAAGGAAGGAGGCAGAGATGTTTACAATCACCACATACATCGCGCACACACACACACATGCATACTATCCGCATTTCCTCTGGCACAACTGGTATATGAATCTATTTTCTGGAAATACTTCATGCTCTGTCTTGTTAACTTTTTAAAACGTATTGTGCCTTATAGGGATCCAACTGCTGCGGAAAAAATGAATCCTTTTGCAGAACAAGAGGCTTGGGAGGAGCATCAAATTGGTAAGCTGTTGTTGAAATTGCTTTATTTAAATTTATCTTTTAATCAAAATTCTTCTTTGTTCAGTATTCTAATTCTAAAGTCATCATCTTGCAGGGAAGGCAACGTTGAAATATGGTTCAAAAAATAAAAAGCAAATATCTGATGACTATCAGTATGTTTATTCAGTCTCTCCACTCTATTACATCTTTTTGATTAATCTTCTTTACATGTTGGTTGGATTTTTACTGATATCTCAGATTGCTTTTTGATATTTTGTCATAGTTTCCTTCTGTGTTTAAATGAGCATGCATATGATTTGCACCTGTTGTTTCTTTTCATGTTCAGGTTTGTGTTTGAGGATCAGATTGATTTTATCAAAGCATCGGTTATGGATGGTGACAATGTATATCTTTTAACTTCATTTATTATAGCATGACAGTTCCTCTCTGATTTTGTGGTAAAAATTTTATCTGCATCTCACTTTCTTTTTTCACAGATTGTTGATGAAGAGTCCACTGAGTTGCTTGAGAAGTCTATGGCAAAATCAGCTTTGGAGAAGCTTCAGGTTTGCATTCCATAGTCAATTTTATTTTTGCAGGAGGTTTCATATACTTCCCCCTCGAATTATCAGGATTGAAATATACTATTTTAAGCATGTTGCAAGCTTGGGCAATAGATATTATATAGGGAAAGACACAAATGCTTCTGAGGTAAGTTAGAAGGAAGAATATTTAAAATAATGAGACATTCCTGAAGAGACTGAATAGAATATTAATTAAACAAAATATCATTGTGAAAGTTTCAGAAGATTGTGGAAGTTTAATTTACTCTAGTTGCCCAAACAACATGGAAAGACAGCAAAATTCTTGTTTTATGATAAGTTAGAAAGTTTATCACTTAAAAAAAAAGGCACATATATCTTCGAAGTTTCTGAAAATTGAGTGGCATTAATACTATGTCTAGATGTCTGTTGGAGATGTATTTATTTATCTTTGAATGACATTAATGTGAGAAGTTTTTGCTATGCATTTTACTTATGGTTTGTCTTTCTGTTAATTCAGGAGGACAGAAAAACATTACCTATATTTCCTTATCGGGATGAATTGCTCAAAGCTGTTGATGATCACCAGGTTTCTATTTCTCCTGGTTACATCTAGTAATGAATTTTTTCAAACATGTTGCTAATGAACTTTTTTGCACTTATATTTATATTCTGCACTAACTATTGAGAATTTTCATGTTGTATTATGTGTTTGCATAGACACACACAAACCCAAATATGAAATATGTAACCTGGATGTTATTCAAGGTGTAAACTTGTTTCTCATGATGTTGATTCTCTTTTTTTTTGTAGGTTCTTGTCATTGTTGGTGAAACGGGTTCCGGGAAGACTACACAGATACCCCAATATCTTCATGAAGCTGGATATACAAAGCGTGGAAAGGTGTGTTTCTTTTAGGCTTATAACATGTTTGTTATGGCAGATACGAAAGAAAATCCTCTTGTTTTTTCCTCAATACTAATTGCTGTCACCTTCTTGTGAAAGATTTGGATGGATAGTTGGAGGCAATGTTACCAAGCCCATTTTATATGCGCATAAGACACACACATGCATCCCACCCACAGAATATAATTCTATTTCTTATAATATTTGCCAATTTGAACCCCATAAATATCAATGGGAAACAAGATATTTAGTTAGGATTTCTGTAATAAAACGTTCTTGTCCTATGATCTGCAACATCCTGACTTAAATCATAATTACTCCCCCTGGTTGCCTATGCATACTAAATCTAGAAGAATCCTGTGTTCAAGGGAGAAGGTTTGGTTAGTTGAAAATATGGAAGTCAGTTTAGGCTTTAATTGTGATTTTGTCCTTTACAGATTGGATGTACACAGCCACGAAGGGTCGCTGCCATGAGTGTTGCTGCCCGAGTTTCTCAAGAAATGGGTGTCAAACTTGGCCATGAGGTATGCTGCCTTCGATGCTGTACTCTGGTTTGTTTTAGATAGCTTGCCGTTATTCCGTTTTTAGCACTGGTTAGTTTTGTCAATATAATGAATATTTTTGTTACTGTATGTGTGCCTTTTCATTTAATGGAATGTGTGGTACCTCTTTGCACATCTTGATTCTGATATGGGATTGGCTGCTATACGGATGTTTCTGACATAGAGCAACCAGATATGGAAGGATTGGCATTTTATGTCTTGGAAATTTTGCATCTTTTGTATCAATTTATCAAACTTCTTGGGATTGAAATATTACTGTTATTCCCATTTTATGATCTTTTTAGAGATGTTCTTTCTGTTTCTTATTTATGCTAAAATGTTGCAATAGACATTATGGTTGATGTAATCTGATTTCCTTTGTATTTGGATTTTGCAAACTGTATAATTTTCTTCTGTCGAAGGCCAACAGTAATGATTTATTTCATCTGTAGGTTGGCTATTCCATCCGTTTTGAAGATTGCACTTCAGAAAAGACTGTTCTTAAATATATGACAGATGGGATGTTGTTGAGAGAATTCCTTGGTGAGCCAGATCTGGCAAGCTACAGGTGAGATGTTTTTTAGAGTCAGATTTATGGTTTAGTTGGATTTCTTGCGCTGGTTCACTTAGTGTCTGCAAAATTTTCAGTGTGGTGATGGTGGATGAGGCCCACGAAAGAACTCTCTCAACTGATATTCTATTTGGATTAGTCAAGGTAAGCAGAAACCTTTAAATTAAAACAGTTTCTATTTTGTGGTTTTCCTTTTTCAATATAAGTGCATTAGTTGGTGGACCGTGGGGTCATTTTTCATATTATAAGTTAGCATTCCTGCAGTTAGGTGTCTGTGGGTTTGTTAATGTTTTGGTGAATCCAACCTGATTTATCTCCTATTGGTATAATAACCTGGTGGGTTGAAGTTTCAGTTGTTTGATCCCTTTAAATAGTTGATGATGTGTTAAGTGATTTGTGAAACACCTTTTTCTTTTATTTAAACATGATATATAAAAAAATATATATTTTCGTCCTGCCTTATGAGGGAAATAAATTATTGGAGTTTTGAGGACCCTGAATGGACAGTTGAGGAATTAAAGTATTTTTTCTTCAAGACTCTTTACCATTGGACATCTGCCTTTGATTTAAATATTTCTAGCTATCATGTTTTTTTTTTTTTTTTTTCAATCTTTTTTCTTTTTCTAGCTAGGCACATTTTAATAAATTTAATAAATTGTGATTACTTATAAAAACTATATTTATTCATGCCATCTGATGGTTTTAGATTTGGAGACTGCTTTAATATGGAACCCATAAGATCACCCATTCTCATATCAGTAAGATGTACTGGAGGTGTTTTGTTTCATTTGAAATTGTCAAATACCTTTCGATTAGGACTCAATCTGGTATTTATTGTCCTTTTGTTTACATTCTAACTACTTGTGCTCTTGTATATAACAGGATATTTCTCGATTTCGTCCTGACCTTAAGTTGCTCATCTCCAGTGCAACACTTGATGCAGAGAAATTTAGTGATTATTTTGATTCAGCTCCAATCTTTAAGATTCCAGGGAGGCGATATCCTGTTGAAATACACTACACCAAAGCTCCAGAAGCTGATTACTTGGATGCGGCCATAGTTACTGTTCTCCAAATTCATGTGACACAAGAAGCTGGAGATGTATTGGTTTTCTTCACTGGTCAAGAAGAGATTGAAACAGCGGAAGAAATTTTAAAGCACAGGACAAGGGGCCTAGGGACAAAGATTGCTGAGCTGATTATCTGTCCCATATATGCAAACCTACCGACTGAGCTCCAAGCAAAAATATTTGAACCCACTCCTGAAGGAGCACGGAAGGTCGTTCTGGCAACAAATATAGCTGAAACCTCCTTGACTATTGATGGAATCAAATACGTAATTGATCCAGGCTTCTGTAAAATGAAATCCTATAATCCAAGGACTGGGATGGAGTCGTTGCTGGTTGCTCCTATTTCCAAAGCATCAGCTAATCAGAGGGCAGGTCGATCTGGACGAACAGGTCCTGGAAAATGCTTCCGATTATATACTGCCTACAATTATTACAACGATTTGGAAGATAATACAGTGCCAGAAATACAAAGGACGAACCTTGCAAATGTTGTCCTTACACTCAAGAGCCTTGGTATCCATGACTTGTTAAATTTTGATTTTATGGACCCACCGCCATCTGAAGCATTATTAAAAGCCCTGGAACTACTCTTTGCACTGAGTGCATTAAATAAACTAGGTGAGTTGACTAAAGTGGGTAGACGGATGGCAGAGTTCCCCCTTGATCCCATGCTATCTAAAATGATAGTGGCTTCTGATAAGTTCAAGTGCTCCGATGAGATCATTTCCATTGCAGCTATGCTTTCTGTTGGAAACTCAATATTCTACCGTCCTAAGGATAAACAAGTTCATGCCGACAATGCGCGGCTGAATTTTCATACTGGAAATGTTGGGGACCACATTGCATTGCTAAAGGTTCGTTAATAATGGTTTTTTCTTGGTGTTCTTTTGTGCACAGAGCTTATACAGCTCTACATTTTCACTGACATGATAGACATGTTCAGTGATTTGAATTGTATAAGTTTCTTTTGCTTGAGATCTTTGAAATTATAAGACAAATGGATTTCCAGGTGCGGACAGATAGTAATGTTCATTGTAGTGATGTACACAATAAGCTGTTCTGGCTGAATTTTCAGTAGTAATCTAAAGAATAGATTTGTTGTAGTACTGTATTATATTTTATGAGCCTAATAATGAGTTGCCATCTTGGAGTATGGTGATTGACCTATTTGTTATTTTTTTATTCAGGTCTACAGTTCATGGAAGGAGACAAATTACTCAACACAATGGTGTTATGAAAATTATATACAGGTATGGTTTGAACAACAATTCCTTTTTTTGGTTGTATTTATCTTAGTAGTGCTGATATTCATAAAATCTATTGGCTGCATACATGCCACCAGGTGCGAAGGCCTTGAGAAATACAAGCTCCTTTTCTCCCCTACTCTTTTAATGTTGAGCTCAAATTTTAGTTTTGTTATTTATTTTTGTTTGTTTACGATTGATGTGTTTGGTGAAGATTGCAAACTTAGCTCTCTGTTATCTTAGTTTTTGTGGTTATCAATTATAGGATTATGTTGACTGCATACCTTATTCACATTCTTATCCAGGCTTAAATCATAATTAATTGTGTGGTTGTTTTCTTTTGCTCAAGAGTGCTCTTAATGTTCTTCGTAATTTCAATTTCATTGTTTGCAGGTTAGGAGTATGAAGCGTGCAAGGGATGTGCGAGATCAGCTTGAAGGGCTCTTGGAAAGGGTTGAAATTGAACTAACCTCAGAACCCAATGAATTAGACGCTATAAAAAAAGCTATAACATCTGGTACATCTATGGTTACACTTTGCTTGCAATGATTAGGAAGTAAAAATGATTCTCTTTTGTATTCATTGTTGAAATTAATTCTATATTTCTCCTTTCAGGTTTTTTCCCACACTCTGCAAGGCTGCAAAAGAATGGATCTTATCGGACAGTAAAACATCCACAGACTGTTCACATACACCCTAGCTCAGGGCTGTCACAGGTAAGCTATTTGTGCTTCATTAATAATTGATGATGTTTATGGTGGGAGAGCTTATGATTGCCTAGTGTGAAGTGCATTTATGTGGTCAATGAGATGCTTGCATTACATCTATAATTCTGTTAGAAGTATATGCTTATTCTATATAGTCTAATCAGGTGATATATGGTTGGAGGATGTTGATTTAAAAAATTAGATTGTTACAAGGGTTTACAGACATCAGGATAATAAAGGGGAAAAGGTGATTTTTGTTAGAGGTTTCAAATAAGGTTTGTTGTTAGTCTGAAAGTTGGAGTAATTCCAGTTTGGCCTGTTTCTCATTTAAAAATATCGATTATTCTGGATGCAAAATCTGAAGGAAGATGAGATGTAGGAGGGTTGGTAATTACATTCACACGTAGATTTTGATTCTTCTCAATGGTGTTGGTGCTTACAGTGATGTGTAGATGCAGAATGTTATATAATTCATCGAAAAAAAAGAGAATGGTTGTTATACTAATTGTACTATTTTTGTCTTCAACTTTGTAATGAGCTGTTGAACTGCCTTGCCCTTGTTTTCATTCTCCAACTGGGTTTCTGGGCTTCCATATTACAATATAAATTGAAATGTTAAATAAAATGTGTTTTCCATTAGTAGGGGGTTTCTCTTGTATACTTTTTTTTATATTAGACTTGTGCATTTCTGCACTTTCTAATGAGATTTGAATTACTTATCAAAAAGGTCTGTTTTTAAACCTGATGTGATCTCTGGGGTATGACTGGAGTGGACTTGGAGCCAGTTCGCAGTCCGACCAGTCAAGTCCTTTTCATAAAAATGATTTGTATGCTTTAGAGGAAATTCAAGTGATATGATGTTGCACAGTGCTTATGTTCTTTTACATCTTTTTCACCTTTAGGTCCTTCCGAGATGGGTTGTATACCATGAGTTGGTACTCACGACCAAGGAATATATGAGACAGGTAAGTGTTATCCTCCCTCAAACCATTTGATTCAAGTCAGTTTTCCTGTGTGCTGGTTTGATATATTTTTGCTACCATAAGTAAAACTGAGAATTTTGAATTGCAGGTAACAGAACTAAAGCCGGAGTGGTTGGTGGAAATAGCCCCACACTATTACCAGCTTAAGGATGTTGAAGAATGTACTCTCTCTCTCTCTCTCTCTCTCTCTCTGTGTGCATGTATGTGCGCGTGTTTAGATACAAGTCTCCTGCCTGAAGTAGGGATAAGTGCCTCCCCCTTTTAATCTTCAACGCTTCCAATATTGTTGAGGACCTTTGGTTGAATTACTCCACCTTATATTCTGATGTTGTTAAGGATAAAAAGAATAAAATCAGGTTGCCTATGGATGCATGCCGGGTGATTAAATATTGGAATGATTAGATTTTTTCAGACTGTTTGGACCTTCTTGTAGATGTAAAGTAATTCCAATGCCGCATGCCTGTTATTAATAATTGTCATTATTATAATTTCTAATCTCTGTTATGGTGATTTCGTATGGGTGGTGGCTCCTCTTCTGCATTGATAACTTTTTAGTGGATTGAAATTAAATGCAATGACTTACCGAAAAAAGTATTAAACATGGTTTTTATACATTCCATGGAATGTCAAACATGCCCAAAATCTTTCTTTGTAAAAACCACTAGTCTGATGGCTTTTACATGGAAGTTTTCCTTGTAGGTGTAGAACCATCCATATTGATATTAATTATCTGATTTAACCTTGCTTAGCATTTCACCGGATCTAGTTAGCTGTTTGGACGTCATATGACTTTTGTATTATCCTATCTGTCATTGGAAGACAAAACTTATCTATGCTAACTGTTCAAGAAATATAATAGACTTCAAGAACGACACTGACTGGGATTAAGCTATGCACCTTTACTGAATACTAATGTGTAGATGGATCACCTTCATGTGGAGAAGTGATAGTTTCCTGAGTTGTTGAAACTTTATGTGCCTTATTATGCTTGTAAGGCTAAATAATTTGGTAATCATTTAAGATTTTTAACATGCAAACTTCCATCCTATTTTGTTTCTAAAATTGAAATTGAAAATTTGCAACTGGGTTATGGATCAAGTGTGATTTTTTACTGCAGCTACTGACTAGAGAGTACTTGAAACCAAATTAGAACTTTTTAAGAACAGAAAAATAGAAGTAAATAAAATGCACTTTGAAGTTTAAAGAAACAATAATCAGAACTTAATAATAAAGACAAAATTTACCTGGGCACAATGGAGTCCTTTATAATGGCATATATTATTATATTTGTGTGAATGAAGGATAAAATACATTCTTTTCTTTTCCTTTTTTATTGACCTAATCTGCATTTTTCTTTTCAAGTTATTGAGAAAGCAGTAGTATATCTGAATGAAGTTTGCATAATTTTTGTCAAAGCATGTATGTACTTTATGTAAGGCTAGATGAATTGATTCATTGAAGGAAGACTTTTTTACTGGGAAATATCTTTTGTAGCATTGTCGAGACAGGATTGATATCTGGCCATCATTTTGAATGTTGATCTCTACAGTTTTAGGTTGATTTATGGTATTAAATAATTGTACAACTGCTTGATGCATGGTGTTAAAGTTGTGGTTCCTTTTCAATTTTAATGTTCAACAAACATATAGCAAGACAACTTTTCTTATATCATTTAGTTGCCAGAATTGCTAAAATATATTATTTGTGACAGCGGTTACAAAGAAAAAGCCTCGTGGAGAAGGGCGTGCATCGTAGGACTCGGAGCTGGCCACAAGTCTGGGAAAGGAGATTGCATATGCTTTAGCAAAGAAGATGATAACTGTATATACATCTGATGGATTTTTGGGCTAAAGGTGATCACAGACACTTCAATAGAGGAAATGGTGATTTGTAACTACAATTTTGTATATCTAGAATTCCTGCATTTTCTGAAAATGTAGAACTCAGCGGACTTCCCACCCTCTGGTTAGTATCTAACCACTCTCTCATGCATTTGGGTCTGGGGCTTTGTACAATACTCAATTTTTTTATATCATTATATTCTTTACAAAGAAATCCCAGTGTATTGATCCCATGATTTTGCGGTAGAGCTTACTTAACCCAGTGTAGAATTTAGTTAAGAAGAGCTGCTTGTAAGACATTGTGTAATGCTATAATTCAAGATTAATATATCTTATTTCCTAGCTTTATTTTTTGTATCTTGTGTTTGAGGTACTGTTGAAGTGAACTCAGATTTCAGCAGCCTAGGTGTAATTCTGCTCAAGTTTCGACATACGTATGAGAAGACTTATTGATATTGCTATCATATCTGTGTTTTTAGTTCAAGGTGGATTTCATTTCACTCTTGTTAGTGTTGTTTGGGAGTTGATATGTGTTTTGCTGTACATTATTTTGCGTCTTCTTGAAGTCCCATCTTTTGAAGTGACCTTTGAACATGACTCAGCCTAACAATAGTGGACTCTTGTAGTTGGGTCTTTTTTTTCTTTTTTTCTAATTAAAAAGGCGAGAATGGGCGACCAGTGTAATTTTCCCCTTGGGCGTGACCATCGAGGTTCCCATCCGCTGTGAAATGTTCGGTTTGAGCTATAACTACTGTCTGGAAAAACGAGTCCGTTATCATAGCTCTACCAAAGTGCAAGTTGGTAAAACCCCTTCTTACTAGTATTTGGTTCACAGACTATTACCACAAGCGGGTTCAAACTCGTGACCACTAGGAAGAAAGGAGGGAAGGAATTGAACCTTATCCTCTGTTGCTTTACCAACTCATAGTTGGGTCTGTTAAAGTCAGCTTTTGCTGTCCTACCAATTTTTTCAGCCAAACAATGGCCAATTCTGGTTTGTTGTGCAAATGTGTTGCGACTTTTCCGCCGTTGTTACTCGAGCTTTTGTCGCGTTTTTTATGCCGAGTGTAGTCTCTTAAACTCTACTATGCACATTCTGTATCATGCCCGTTTCCTGAAAGTGGTGAGACTATTGATGAATTAGTAATGTTAGTTTTTCAATTTAGCATTTGCTGCCCTACCAATATTTCTGCCAAACTGTGGTCAGGCTCTGTCCAAATGTGTAGCGATTTCTCCTTCACTCTTATTACTTGCGTTTTTGCAGAGTTGTCGATGTTGATTGCTGTCTCTCAGGCTCTATTATGCACATTTTGTATCGTTTACTGAAATTGGTGAGATTGTTCATTGATCAACTGGAACTAACATTTTCTGTTCCTTTCCTTTAGAAATCCTGGCAATCAAGATTGCATACACCAATGGGCTTCAATAAAAACAGGAAATGATGCAGGCTAAGGTAGTTGGAACCATTAATATGTTAAAGTCCTTCCCAACATGAATATAATACGCAAGATTGACAACTCAACAAGAAATAAAACATAAATTTTGGTCTATTATTTCAAAACAGCAAATTAAGCAACAGAAATATCTGTTCTAAGGTTTCCAAAGTGAAACGACAGAAATACCATTACATAATTGTAATGCCACACGGAATAACAGGTGAAAGAAAAGAACAATGAGTGCAGATTCATCTTATGCGACAGCAGGCATGTCCTTGAGCCATGGGTCCAATGGCTTCCCAATTGAGTAGACAATGAATCCTATATCCCTCAGCTTCTTAACATCCACAATATTTCTGCCATCAAACACAAATGCTGGTTTCTGCATATTATCAAAGATCCTTTGGAAATCAAGGCTCTTGAACTCATCCCACTCAGTTAGAATGCAGATTCCGTGAGATTCCTTGGTGGCCTCATAAGCGTCCCAAGCTATGCTCACTTGCTTCACTGTATTGGGACTCATAGGCTGGAGATGAACTGGGTGATCCCAATCAAACTTGTTTGATGAGAGATCCCTTTGTATCTGATCCTCAGTGACTTGTGGGTCATATATGCTCAGCCGTGCTTTATCCCCCAATAGGCCTTTGCACACGTCGATTGCCGGCGTTTCCCTTGTGTCCCCGGTATCCTTCTTGAAGGCAAACCCTAGTATGGCAATCTTTTTACCAGACACTGTGTTGAACATTGAAGAGACAACCCTGTTTACAAACCGGTTTTTTTGGTGGTCATTCACCTTTATCACTTGTTTCCAGTAGTTGGCAACTTCGGGCAAGCCATTGCACTCACAGATATAGACCAAGTTGAGTATGTCCTTTTGAAAGCAAGATCCTCCAAAACCGACACTAGCAGTAAGGAACTTGGGTCCAATTCTGGTGTCCTTACCAACGGCATCGGAAACCTGTGCAACATCTGCCCCAGTTGCCTCGCAGAGAGCTGACATGGCATTGACGGATGAAATTCTCTGAGCCAAAAAAGCATTGGCAGCTAACTTGGATAGCTCTGCTGACCAGAGGTTGGTTGTGATGATCTTGTCTTCAGGCACCCAATGAGCATATACATGTTTTAATGCTTGAATTGCCCTTTGACCGTCAGGAGTTTCTCTCCCTCCGATGAGAACCCGGTCAGGATTAAAAAGGTCCTGAATAGCAGTTCCTTCGGCAAGAAATTCTGGGTTTGAGAGAATTTGATAGTTGATGCCCTTGCTATTGAAGGCGAGTATCTTTTCAATTGCCTCGGCTGTTTTCACTGGAACAGTTGACTTCTCAACAACAATTTTGTTTGATGTTGAAACATTAGCAATCATCCTGGCTGCACTCTCCCAATATGTCAGGTCTGCAGCTTTGCCGGCTCCGAGGCCCCGAGTTTTCGTCGGGGTGTTAACCGAGACAAAGATTATGTCTGCTTCAGAGACATGTTTTTCCACATCAGTGTTGAAAAATAGGTTCTTTCCCCTGCACTGCTTCACTATTTGTTCAAGACCTGGCTCATAAATGGGGAGCTGATCACTGTTCCAGGCCGTGATACGAGAGACAGAGATGTCAACAACAACCACTTCAATTGATGGGCACTTGAGTGCAATGACTGCCATGGTAGGACCTCCAACATACCCAGCTCCAATGCAGCAAATCTTCACCATTTTTAAAACCTGAAAGAATTTTTTTGAGTCACATAGAATATATCAAAATAAGCCTTCTTTGCATAAGCTAACTTTTATACACTACAAAGCATGAGCACCATTACACTCATTTCTATTCATAGTCATTTACATTGGGGTCCCCTCACAAATCACAAGTGTCAAAAAGCCGCTTAATTTGATTCAACAGCAATTGAATTGAATTGTAGAGTATGGGTTGGAACCTGCTGAAGAAGGTCGTATTTTTCTATATAATTGTTACGAACCTGAATATTAAGCCCGAGATAAATTAAGTAGGATTCTTAGAGGAAACCAAGGGTTTGGAAAATAAATTTCTCTTTATATTTTTATTAGCAATCAAGCCATTTTTAAAGACTTACAACCAACAGTAAGACTCTTAATATAAGACAACTTACAATCAAAGACTCCTATTGGTAACCATACTGAGACATCTAAGAAAATGACCTTTATTTGACAATTACTAACTCCAGAAAACTGAAATTTTAATGAATGGACAGTAACAGTAACAGTAGTAGGCACAAATGGATCTGGACAAACTGAAAGAAAAAGCTAGGGCTTGGTGGTTGGATACAGCCCTCTTAAATTACCATTTGTTTTTTCTTAAAGAGCCCCATCCGTTAGATGAGGGTGTTAAATTCGACCAATAATAATAATATAAAAAAAAAAAAAAAATCTCAAATGATAAAAATTCCTTCCAAATAAAAAATATGAAAAAAGGAACTTGAGGTGATAAATGGTAAATGGTAATCCACTTTAAGGTGATGGCGACCCTAAAGTGTTTGAAAGTTGTGGTGGTAAATGGTAAACGGTCCTATATAGGCAATGAAGAGGCAAGTCCTGTATGAAGAAAACTCCCAATGGTCCCAACAAACAAAAACCCAGTAATTTTTAGACACTAATTTAGATTGAAAGATACCACACAAGACAAGCATCAACAAAAGAAGCAAAAATATTTAAGCAAGCATGCACAGATTGGCGACACTAGGAAAAACTAAGAATAATAAAACAACATTTAACCAAACATAATTCACACAAACTTAATTATGTCTCAAACCGTAAGAATTAATACCTTAATTGTATCTTCTTATAAACTTCAATACAAGGACCCAGAAAGAAGGACAAGAACAGCAACTATAATGGAGAAAGAGAGAGAGAGAGAGAGAGAGAGAGAGAGAGAGAGAGAGGAGTAGATGAAAGGAAGGAAGTAAAAACCTCCTTAAATACTTGCTCCAAAACCAATCTAAGACGAACACATTAAATTAATTTTGTACTTTCACAAACCAAAGCAAAGTCGTCAGATTTAAAATGTTCCCCCGGAACGTTCAACACGTTTCCAAGAGCAGCTCTCGGTGAGAAACAAGGGATCAATTTCCGCCACCCACTTTCAATTTCAAGACAAAAGTTGTTTATATATCAATGTTCTCACTAAACCATTAACCATAATACAAATGGTTCTCACTAAACCATTAACGACCATAATACAAATGGTTGGCTCATACCAGACAAAAGTTTTTTATATATCAATGTTCTCACTAAACCATTAACGACCATAATACAAATGGTTGGCTCATACCAGAAAACCCAAAAGAAAAATATATATTTTTACGAGAAATTATCAAGATACACATCAACCCATTACACATAATAATCTTTTAGTTATTGCTAATTTCCATCTCATCTCGTGGTCGTGGGCATATGAAATGGGGATTTAACGGCGCACAAAAATTTTACCGGTTGGAGTAAAAATGAATTTGCAAGGCACGGAAACAACGTGCTTGTGCTGTAGAAACGGCGTTTGAGTGACATGGAAGCCACGAGATGAGCACAGAATATTTTTTTTTTTTAAAAAAAGAAGTGGCATTTAGAGTTAGAGAGAGCTTGATTTTAAAGGAAGCAGTGCAGGTTAACGTGTTGATACCTGCGAAAATGCACACAAATCAGCACCAAAAGACGTTGATGGAAAAGCGTGAAGTATACTACAATTCTACCAAATTATATATATATATATAGAGAGAGAGAGAGAGAGAGAGGGAATATGATCCCCTGCAATTTCTTGTAGGTTCTAAAATTATTAAATGGTTTGGAAAATTTCGACGTATGTTATTGATAGGAATCGGTTTTTACTTTTTATGTTGTGAAAAAACTTTGATTTAAAAACTGTATTTTGGTTTTATGAAGAAAAAAAAAAAGTGTATGAAAAATTAAAGTGAAGAAGAAGTCTTTTGAGAGAGGATTTTTTTTTTTTTTTTTTTTTACTCTCATGGTAACATGACATATTTTTAATCGGTGGCATTTTCCAAACTATTCATGTTTTCGTAATTTAGAATATATATATTGGCTTAAAAGTTAAGTTTGGCTCCCTATAAAAAATAAGTTTGACTCCTCATTCATATTTTAGCCCCTCTAGATGAAAAATCTTAGTTTCGTGATTCGTCCTTAGGTGGCTATCTCTATCTATGATGGGTAGTCTCTCCTCATTGTGGGGTGGTCGTCAGGCTCAATGCTTAGGCAAATTAGGCAATTGCCTAAGGTCCCAATAAAAATAAGGCCCCAAATAACTGTAGTATAATTAAGTTTCATTTTATAAAAAACGAAAAAACAATTAGAGCCTCAATTATGATAAAAGTTAGTCAATTGTCTTTAATTAAGGCCTCAATTATGGTAAACAAATATGACAAAAAAGTTAGTAAGTGCTCTTTAATTAAGGCTCCAATTACTGTAAACATAAATACAAAGAATTAAATTTCAAGATATTAAGACTTTAAAGTTACATTAATTGCACTCTTAAAGCAGTTAAATTCTACATAAAATAAAATTAAAAAAAAATATAAAATATATATATATATATATAGCTCAACACAATATGACAAAGTTTTCCTCCAAACTGGGTTGAATAAATTTCCTTCAGCCTAGTCTATAAAAGTGACATATGTCATTTTTTTAATAATATGTGAGATACACATATTTTTTTAATAAAATTTATTTCAACTTTGTCCCTATTATCAAAAAAATATGTGCATCTCATATGTTCAAGGGACACATGTCACTTTTTTAGACTAGATTGGAGGAAGAAAACTTTGTTCTGACATTTGTTGAAATTAAATGTCTCCTAACAAAAATGAATTTTGCAAGTCATTAAAAAAAAAAAAAAAAAATTAAGGGTAAAAGTAAAAAGGAATGATTTAAAATTAAAATTATTCAATTAAATATTTAAATAAATAAAAAGGTTCTACTTAAATTTGTCGCCTAAGGTTTCGAAATCTATTAAGTCGGCTATGGTAGCCGTCCTTCTATGTGAGGGGCAAACCCCTCTTCTACGAGGGGGACGGCGTCCCTTCACATAGGGCCGATTGCCTGACCCTCTCTATAAAATGCAATTTTCTTTTATTGAAGTGTAACTGTCTCTTTAGAAAGGTCAACCCACTCTATGATAATGATAGAGTTATAGTTACGTATTTCTTTTATGGTTGTAAGCTTAATTAAAGACCCTTCAATGTGGAATTTGGTCAAACCAACATTTAAATGGGACGGTGTCCCTTCACATAGGGCCGATTGCCCGACCCTCTCTATAAAATGCAATTTTCTTTTATTAAGGTATAACTATCTCTTTAGAAAGGACACCCCTCTCTATGATAAAGATAGAGTTATAGTTACGTATTTCTTTCATGGTTGTAAACTTAATTAAAGACCCTTCAATGTGGAATTTGGTCAAACTAGCATTTAAATGGCTTTTAATAAAAATAAATAAACATCTTTACTTCAACCCTAAAAGCTGTTCTCAGCCCTTCTTCTCATAAGACAGTTTTGAGATGAATATTTGGTTTTTTTTTTTTCTCTCTTTCTTCACAAACCAAAAGGAATTTTTAATCCTATAATCCCTATGAACCTCACATAATTTCCAATAATGACGATTAGTCATTTTTCACTCTCCTTTCTCACTATAATATGTTTAGTTACCTTTTGGGCGGAAGCAAGGCTTCGTCCTCCCAAAATTTTGTCCTTCAAAATAATATTTGTGTTCCTCTTTAATTTTTTTTTGTTTTTGCAACATTAAAAAATAAAAAATAAAATTTCAAATACCCCCATTTATTTAGTTTCCTTTCATATTCTACTTCGCTCTTAACCAAAAACTCAATTTGGTTTGGAACTCTGAGTGGTTATTTTAAGTGGTTATTCTGTAGAGTGGTTATTCTGCAATCATTTGAGTTCAAAATATTTGTTTTGGTATCACAAGTTAAATGGTCATTAAATCATTTATGATTGCACTATGGCTTGACTCGACTTTTAGCATTATTGTTGTTTGGGGCTTCAAGAAATTGTTAGTAGAAAGAGGTCACACTCAAATGTATCGTTTTTCTTGGACCCAATAGATCACGATTAGTTTATTTTGCTATTTATCTATACTATCGTGTGTTTGTGATGCCATGAGATTAAATTTAAGAATTAGATATTTTTATTTTATATAAACACACACAAACACACATATAGAATCTGTGCTTTTGTATTTATTTAAGTCCATCTCCCTGACGTATATAAACGAAACTAAAAAATTCGTCTCTCACATCAAAAATTCTGGTTCCGCCCCAACAGTGACGGTATAAGTACATACTTGGTTTCACATGCTCATAGGTCATTAATGCAACAAGTAAATGAAAATACAGCAATTGAAGAAATGCTTGTAGGTATTATTATTATTAAATTACATGTATGCATATTAATTTTGAGGCTATCTAACCATTGTAGGTAATATTCTCTCATATCAGCCTAATAAATAAATAATAATAAAAAAAAACTATTGTTACCTCCTTCCTATAAAATGAGTCTCCTACCTTTTAGTTGCCTTAAGCATCCTCTCATTTCCTCTTATAACCCAATGACAACATATTTCACACAAAAATTTAGCAGACAATAAAAAATCAATTCATAACAATACAATTTAACCAGAAAACAATATTAAAACATGAGAAAGTGCTAGGGAGACAAACAAATGAACTTAGAAAAATTTTTAAATTGACGTGGCAGACCGTGAGTAGCAAACAAGGGAGAGAGAATTGCATTTTTTAAATTTAAAAACCCTTGTCAAGTCAGTTTAGAAATTTTTCTGGATTCATTTATTTAGGTCTCTGGCAGTTCTCTAAAACATGTTCTCATCTTTAATTTAAAAATTATTTGATAAAATTAAATTGTTTTTTAAACTATATTTTGTTTATTTAAGAAAGTCATATCACTATAAATTTTCATCTGTAATTATATGAGAGAGATGGTCAATCTAACACGTGGGTTAAATACAAGGCTCCACATTATAATGTACTATCCTTGTTTATTAAAAAACTAAAAACTTTAAAGAGAAATTATGTGAATTAAAAAGAAAAAGTCAATTTCTTTCTTCTTTTGTGAAGATTTGCACACAAAAATTTGCTAAGTAACCGTTTGTCAAAAAAAAAAAAAAAGATAAAAATGATTAGTAAAAAATAAAAAATAAAAAAGAAAGAGAAAGAGTGTGACTTGACAAAAAAAAGGTCCAAAACATCAATTTCTTTGTTATTTTGTGAAGATCTACACAGATTTGCTAATTGATTTATTTCTTCTTTTGTGAATGATTTGCACAAAAATTTGCGAAGTAAATTTTTTTGTTAAGAAAAGATAAAAGATGGTCAACAAATTAATTGCCTTTAGGTTCAGATTTGAGAAAAATGTTTTAACTTTTTTTTTTTGGAGTCCGTCTAGCGTGTTTTGGGGGGAACATTCGTCCCTCAAACCTTTGGTCCGCCCCTAGTTACTTAGTTATAGTTTTCTTTTTATTAAATTCTTTTGACATCTAACTCCACCGTTGTCGGAATTCAACCCGGGTCAGAACCGAGTTGGGGGTTGGATGTCGGATGTCGGGTGGATGGGTTTTTGCACACCCCTAAATTTTGCTCCTCACACCATACATGTTAGTTATCTAGCTATAGTTTTCATTTTTCTTTCTTCTAAAACAGGTAGTTGGGGAGTGGCTCCCCTCTCATGGAAAAACCTCCGGTTTCTTTTTATTTTATTCCGGATACAAATACATGTCCAAAAAATAAATCTAATAACCAATTTTTTTAAACTAAACCAAATTAATTATGTTAATAACAACACCTGCTCCTATACTAGTTAAAGGCCACGGCCATTGGCTGGTCCACCAACCAGATATAGCCCAAGTCATAGGCGGGGGGGCCATCCTTGCCCTCCTACTCTTGGTATTGATTTCAATTTTTTTTTTTTTTTTTTAAATAAATTATATATTTAACTTAAATAATTTTAATTTTTTTTTTTAATTGAAAATTAGTCTATACATGGGTCCTTCCTTGGTTATTCAAGTGGTGTTGTATAGCGATCACAATTTTACTACGTTCACGTGGCGTTGTCAATTTATTCTTAAATTAGTAAAAAAATTCAATGGTAGATTGTCAATGTCACATTAGTATAATGAGATAATAGTGAAATAATGACGTGATATATAATATGAGTAATTCTAAATACTCAACTCTCATCCCACTTTTATTCTATTGGGCTAATATGGCAGTGTCCTTCAACTCTTGAATTTTTCTTCTTTTTAATGAAGTATGATTCAATGGTTGCCACATCAATTCAGTGAGATGTGAGTTGAGCATGTAGCATTACTCAACATAATATTAGTCCTATTATTATGAGAAGAGTAATATTATTTAGTTGACTACTATACGACTATCATACAATTAGGATTGAGTAATTCTAGAAGTCACTCTTGTGTAACTCTAAGAATGAGGTGGCTTTTAAAATCATTAGTTGATCAAAATTCAATAATGACCAATCACAAGCCCAATAATGATTTTAAAAGCCACCTCATTCTTGGACTTCTAGCATTACTCACTGGGATGACATGGTAGTGAAAATCAACCCTTCATTTTTTTTTTATTTTTTTTATTTTTTATTTTTCACAAAGATTGATTCAAGGGCTAATTTTTAGTTTTTACTACCACATCATCAAGTTGTAGGGTAATCGATAATAATCTACAAAGTAGCACTACTCTTATGGGAAAGTCATTTTCGTCGACTTAATACTATTTACTAAACTATTGTACCACTCTCGTACAAAAAAAAGAGAGTTATATATAAGTGCTGATTCAAAAACTTATGTTTACTACCTATCACTTCATTCAATTGTATTACAGTTATAGAAAAACCTACCCCATGATTAATACAATAAGTGCTGATTGAAAAACTGATGTTTACTGCCTGTCACTTCATCCATCCAATTATATGACAGTTATACAAAAATTTACCCCATGATTACAAGGGAATGACTAATGAGGATTAACTTTCCCTTGATTCAGATTATCTTGGCCGGCATGTGGATTCATACCAAGCCTTCCGTAGCATTTTAGATACAAATCTCATTAGAATAGTGTACCTTGTGCTCTACGCCTAAATACAAGCCTTAAATCAACCGCTAATCCTCCGAATACCGAATAATAACATGGCAGAACATGCCAAATCAAAGCGTAAACAACAACGCAATCTTCTTGTTGAGGATGCACCTAACCACGTTACTCACGAGGCACCCAATCAATACTCAATAGAAACCTCAAAAACATGGGAGAGGCTTCAAACCACACCTGCCCTACTTCCATGGAAGTCCCGGAGGAGAAACAGCTATCACTGACCCCTCCAACCCATGCCCACTTCTGGACTTTGAACCCCATCAATAAGCTCACCCCCCAACATGAGGGCAGCACCCTATACGACTCGTTTGAGCTGCGTGCCATGACCCGGCAACTCAACAAGGCCATTCACGGCTCAAATGTCTCTTCGCCACCGCCATACATTCGCCACTTAAATTCCCCCTTATACCGCCTAGGGCTAGATCGTATCTACAGAGAAAGCATGAAGACACCACGGAGAATTTCATGTTCGCCATCCGCCAATGCAGTCGTCGACAAAAGGATGGGTATGAAGCATACCAGGGTGGATACTGGAGGATTTGTAACACGGCTGTGGAAGAAGGTTAAACAAGGGTTGCTAAGGAATAAGAAGAGAAAGGAAGGTTGACCAGAATTAGCATGGATCATTCCTCAATTATTGTGCAGATTGAACAAAGTATGCAGTCAACGAGTGTACATAAAATCTGGCTTATATAGCATTGTTGATGCAAAGGCAAAATCAAATATGTTTGCTGCTCATGGACAAGTATCTACATTCTTTTGAGTTTATCTTTTGCCAGGTAAATTTGTGTGTGTAAACAACATACGTTTCAGGCCTGCACCACCTTCATATTAGATAAAAAAAGAAACTTGGTTTTCTAGTTTAGGGTAGACTTACAAATCTTGCACTTCAAATTAGTAGGATAGGATTTAAGGATTTGACCTATTTAATTAAATGGGTCGTTTAAGGTTTAATATATATAGTCATATACCCAAGTCTCGACACAATATAACCCAAACCCGACACGCAAACACGAATTTTCACCCTTTATATGAATAGAACCAAATGCAGGTTTGAACAAGATGCATAGAAGCACCAAGGAGAGTACAGAAAATGGAAAGCCAATTCACATCTTATGATCTTATCCTAGTCAAATCCGAAAATTTGGTGAAGACAACTCTGAATGCTTCTTTCCATTGATAATAAAAGAGGTTCATTTACAAGCATGCTCCATATAGAAGCAGTAAGTTCATAACCACCAGACATAACATCTGAGGAATAGACACAAGAGGCTGTAGAAAACGTGTAAAAGATTTTAATTAACAAATAGTACTACCGCAACCAAAACTGTAATCACTAACTGGAGGAGCTAGTAAAAAACTCTAGGACAGCCTCAGTGCCATTTCTTGTAAAAGAGCTCGCTTCTGTGAAGCATTGATTATGTGATTTGTCTCGGCATTCTCAAGCACGTCGGTGATTATGGCAGCCGCATGGCCAAGAGGTTCCTCAGCCACCCTCCTCAACATGAAGGCCTGCACAGTCCAAACTAATTAGTATAGTAACCAAATTATAAATAGGATTTTGAGAAGTAACAAGCA
The DNA here is from genome assembly GCF_901000735.1 of Corylus avellana. Taxonomy (NCBI): domain Eukaryota; kingdom Viridiplantae; phylum Streptophyta; class Magnoliopsida; order Fagales; family Betulaceae; genus Corylus; species Corylus avellana. Next base: position 6,053,024 of record NC_081543.1, read on the forward strand.
AAAGCTTCTGGCGAATATTTTTTTAAAAAAAAAAAAATCAAGAAATTATTAGGGCTTAAGAAGGAAGAATTCGGTGAGGGAACAACAGAAAACCTGTGAAATCAACAATTCTGAAATTGATTAGAGCGAAAATTGAGGAATAATATTCAGTGACAAAGAAGCAACTGTGACAACTACAGGGTTCTAGTTTATTTTATTATTTCTTTTAATGAAGTATAATAACCACCAGAGAAAACGCCACCCTCAAAAATTCATCACCAAGTCCATGATGTGAACACTTGAAAATTAATGACAGAGTATACCAATTGAACTATAAAGGGGCACATAAGGCTCTCCTTGACTTGATAGTTGAATGGTTTCAATTAATTGATGAAATATTTGAAAAATGAAGGATAATGGAGATTCAAAATTGCAATTAAACCACAGCATATGTAGTGCTATAAAGGTGCACATGAATATGAGAGAGAGGGAGAGGACCTGGCCATGATGGGATATGGTCAATGTACATGGATGCTGAAACCAAGGCTCCCCATCAATTTGAACAGGAAGTCCAGCAAAGAGCTGTATCTTAATTGTTTGCCCTTGTGCAAGTCTTCGAGCACGAGAAAGCCCAACCTGTTCACAAACAAACAAGCAGTTCAGAAGCATTTCACAAGCTAGAAACTAAAAACGCCCAAACTCATTTTATCAGGTTAAACAAAGAAATGGGGTGAATAGAGAATTAGGCTGTTAGGGAATACAAAACATTAAGACCACCGGAAATGGTGTTAGGTAATTTCCGCCAGAAATGGTATTAGGTAATTTCCAACTATCTCTGCCAAAAGGAGAATGGCTCCACCGCCAGAATAAATATTACAGAAGTAAGTGCTCCATGACTTCTTTATCTGGATGAAGTGTGCTGCCCAGGAGCTAATTTAACTTTTTCTCAAATTCCCAACTGAATCCTCATGCTACACCAGCTAGGAGATAAAATGTTTATTAACAGATCTCCATAATTTGTAAAGAAACTCAAATTTGACAAGCACGCATCAAATATACATTCAATTTTTAAACGGTAGGTAATAAAATTTATAGAAAACACTCAAAATGGAAAAAATGAATGTGTACACATAACAGTAAGAGAAGAAACCAGTTCACCTGAAGCTTCCCAAGATGCCATGTCCCCGATATGCTCACAACCTCAAGTATCTTATCATGCATAGATTGTGGATCAAAATTATCATAATTTTCATCCTCATTTTGCCACAGATCTACACCACCCATGTAGCTTCCAATATTTGCAACAAGTACACCTTCGGCATCCTGCAAAAATTCAAACAGAATCATATGATTTGTTGCAGGATTGATGGGAAATTTTTTTTTGACATGTAGTGCAAATTCAGGATTAAAAATATCAGTTCAAGGGGAAGAACAAAGAAATCCAGCAATAATACAAAAGTTAGCAAAGTACTAGCAGATAGTTCTAGATATCAAAAAATTAAAAAACGGAGGTGGAGGAGAAGAAGCATTTGCTCTCATATATAATCATTAATTGTAGTGAAAGTATTATTAATCAACTACGACAATGATAGAAATTCCAAGTTATTTAATCAAAATCAGAAGGCAAAAAAACATATCAACTGTTTCTAATCCAGACAACTCCAAGAAAGTCTAGAGAGAATATAGAAAGTAAGGAAAATGAAATTCATAGGGATTGTGACTGCACTTGATGAAAGTTTACACACTCAAAGCATCCTGAATTTTCTTGATTGATAAATAAAACATGTACACAGTGGATCATAATTCACGCACAAACATGCCCTGGAAGGAGACGCCATTTAAATTAGATTTCATTGGTCACAGTATCCAGAATTTCAAAATCCACCTACATCCAAAATTCACTGATATTGCCAAAATATTATCCAAAAACCTCAAGCCCAACTAGCATGGTGATGATTTCTTAGACAGTTGAGAGCATTCCAAAATCCACAAAATAAATCTAACCCACCTCAGGGACCTCAACCTCAACTCCATCCACTTCGACACGAACTTGCCAAGGAAAATCCGCAAATGTCCTATCCATTATGCTCCTAGCGCCCTCTCTTGCGTAAAGAACCTTATTCATAAACTGCACATATATTATAGTAATTTCAGGGAGTTGGAATTAAATATCACAATAAAATAAAATCAAGTGAACAAGAAGTAATAATTGCAACAACAAAACCAGCATCAGTAAGTAGCACAGTTATGTAGAATCCTTCCGAATAAAATAAATAAAAACTAAAAAAAGGAGAATAAAGTAAGATAGTGCTCCATCCTAGGTTAGTGTGATGCTAATCCTCCCTCCTGCTCTGTTCTTCAAATCATCCTCCTAATATTGCCCATTATTCAAAACAGATTTGAATCAAGGTAATATCAAGATACAATGCATTGCAAAAAAAGCACAAGGTTTATTGTCCTTTTATATTTTCTCTCTTTTTTTGGGAAGTGGGGGACAGGCAGCTTAACATCATTAGTTAACATGCCCAACATACAAAGAGTTCATAAAATTAATAAAAGATTCCCCAATTAGATTTTTGTCTGTGTTATAATATTGCACCAGCATTTTTGGAAAGTTTAAAATCAAGGTATTTTGCAGACCATGTACGCAGCATAATGGGCTGATATTCTCCGCATAACTTCATAAATAGGTTGCACTTAAGCAAAATGTTTCCTTCTTTATGCATAAAATATGGAATGAATTTTTTTTTTTCTTTACAAACTAAAGCATTAATAGCCTTATCCATACCTAGACTTATTATGACCCCAAATATATCACCATGAAATTTCAAGTAATTTATTTGACATAATAAATTATATCGGATGAAAATCATTACAACTAGAACTACATTCCTTTCCCTCCAAAAGGAAGTCTAGAGTCAGTTTTAAGCAAACAATAATCAAGATTCTTTTGTCTTATATGTAGTATACCATAAATGGAAGTTCAAATGCTAAGCATTCAAGACTAATCATAATTAAAGTTTAAATTACCTGGTTATAGAACTTCTCTGGATTCTCCTCCCGCAGATTATGAATATCCAGAGCAACCTTTGCATCACATCCAACTCCTGTAAATAACTCTTACTGAAGTTGGTCACCAAATGCATGAGAATATCCATGATAGAACACCAAGTGGACCGTAAAGTATACATGTATGCTCACGCATGTGGTAGAAGCTAAATGGGGCCCACCCACGAATTGTATGCCAATATCTACCCATGAACCAGCCAAACTATTTTCAGTGCAATTGGATTGGCCATTTTACAGTAATTAGTGGAAAAAATAGGCACGAAGATAACATGGTTAGGTTTACAACTCAGACTACACCAATTCAGAAAGATCAGAGTTCGTTTTTTATTTCCTTTCTAGCATTAATTTTGTCTTTTCCAGGATTGATTTTTGACCTATGACTTCAGAAACCAATACTTGGCAGAATGAAAGGGGGGAGTCAAGCACATCAAAATTTAAACAATAGAAATATATCAAGTTGATAGTCCAAAATTCAAGTAAAATGTTGCACTCTAAGTGCCTACTGCAGGTCTATGCCATTTAAGAACCAAAATTTTATCGTCTGCTTCAAGGGCAAACTTATCTCTAATGAAAAGTATGCTAAGCAACTGCAAAAAAATGCACTAACATACCAAGATAGTTGTTCATGAATTTTGGTGGTTGGGACTGCTTTCCTTGTTGATTTAAAATTGCTACCTTCCACCGGTCAAGAATGGTTACTGCAGAATGCTCTATGTGGTGTAACACCGTGCAAAGGCCCCCATGTCTCTCCACTGATCCCAAACCACCTCCCCAGGAAAGGACCCTGGCCAGATCATTTCCAGTCCCAGCAGGAAGAATAGCAACTGGAGGAGGAGAAACAAAATTTTGCTTGTCTATGGCATTCAAAACCCAACCAACAGTACCATCTCCCCCACATACAAGGATTCTAAAGTGAGGCACCTTTCTGAATAAATAAAGACCCACCTCTGGACCCTCTGTTGAGCTCAACTCAAAAACCTAAAAACATGCACCAACAAGAACAAACCTGATAAAAATCAAATGGTCTGAATAAAAAAATCTTAAAGATAAGAGAGAAAGCATCCCAAAATTCACTTGCGGAAAAAAAACGTGTCCCACATGATACAAGTAGATAAATTTTCAAAACTTTCAACCCTGACAATTTAAGGTTGCAAGCTACACCAAAGAGCTGACTAATTAGTGAACTTTTCATGCCAACCATGATTAAAAGGAAGTCATTCCACCAAGAAAATAACAAATGGCTGCCTTATTAAACGAGCTTTCTTGATTCCACCCAATTGGTACCTTAAGTGAAGATATTCACCAAACTAGCAGGTTGTTTGACCAAGATAAAATCAAAGTGTAAACCCCCATAACAATTACACAAGATAAAAGTCATGTCACCCCACCTCAAATGTGGAGTATTTTTTTTTATATATATATAACTTTCAGACATTACCCCAAGATATTGTCCAAAATCCCATTATTTTAACAAAATGTCAGTTTGACAGAAAGAAATTATTTATTCCACATTTTATATAATGCAATACCTTAATGTAGCTTATTCATTAAAAAATAATACCTTAATATAGCCTCAACACATTGATATATAGTATATTCACTATGCTACAAAGCACCTAGAGCATCATTTCGGTCTCTAAAGGAATACTGTTACAACTTGAAAAAAAAATGTTTCCATTAAGACTATCCTAACACTTATTAAATAGCTTGATCTTGACCAAAACGACACAAAAAAAAAAAAAAAAAAAAAAAAGGAATTGCAAAAGCTTTAAGATGATACTTAAACTTGTCTTGTTCAGGGAGAGAAAGTACAATCCACATCTATTAAAAAAAGTAATAATGTAATGGTATGATAGAGAAAATAGACCTGAACGGGGTTCAAAAGTATATTTAAACGTAGCCTAAGTGAATCCCCATGCTGAGCCCCACTCTTCTTGTTGATGAAAACTAGCAAGGGCCTTGCATCTGGAGGCAAATCAATCAACTCATATCTCTGTTTCATTCTTAATACCTGAGACTCATCCTTCTGATTCATTGAAGAACTTCTTTTGAAACTGGGCTTGGACTCCAGTTTGTCATCTACATTACCATTTTGGTGTTGATACTCCAGATTCATGCTACCATTACAGTTTTCCTCTATTCCATGAGAACCATTAACTGTTTGATGAGTATCAGCAGTGCCTTCTGTGGACGTGTCCACAGTACTACCACTATTTCCAGTGTCAACAGAAGATTCATTTCCATGCTTGTACTTCTTGCTCTTATTCCGGATGGTTGCACGCATTGAAGATGCTATCTCATTGGCTCCATGAGTAAGTGAGCTCAAAAATCCACCTGCAGATGTCCGGTTTAACTTCTTAACATAGAGTGGTGGTAGAATCAATCTTCTGAATGGGCCTAAATCACAAATATCACCTATTTCATTGGACATACTACTGTGGCAATCAACGTGTACTAGTCGTTGACACCACAAGCAACACCATATAGGGGATCCACCAAGGAAAGACCCACTACATGGTTCCTCACAATAGCTACAGAAAGAAGTACCATCAGGTTGATCTGTGACTTCTCTCCAACGAACAGCCCATTGGTGCATCACATGTTCATATCCAATCATAGATACACATTTGCAATCCTTATGTGCACTAGAAGAGCAGCTTAGATGTGATGCTGCACCACAAATGTTGCATCGGTGAATAAAACTGTCTGAAGCCACCATAGGCCCAAGAGTTTGAGAAGGGGACATGGACTTCAAGCACACACAACAATTTAAATTTTTTCCACGAGACACAGATTCTAGAACCCAAGTATGAGCAGTTACAGGATCCTTATGCCTCGTCTTTGGATTTTTCTTTGACCTGGCTATGGCTTTCATCCAACTTATATTGATGTTTCTCCTCCATTGAAAGGCAGTATAGGCTATAGTCAAAATTCCAACTAGGGCAGCAACTAAACAAGATATAATGAAAAGCCGATCTGTTGGATTCTTATTGTTCCAAATGGGAAGTAACATCTCAATATCTCTGTATTCATCCATTCCTTAGAATATAACTTTTACCTATTCTACATGCACAGATATGAGTGGAAAACTGCCAAATCCATCAAACAACCACTCAACTGACTCTCTATAACAGCCTACTTATATTTCCTCCAATGTAGTACTATCATATGTAACCAACCTTAAACCCACTAACAAACCAGAGTCGCTGTCCTACCAAAACACGGATTGCGCCAAATAAGTTTGAACGATGTGTTGAAACTATGCTACTCAATGCAATTACTCCACCCTGTTTCATTAAAAGCGTGTTTAATCATAGATTTCATTTCGCAAGCATAAATTCCTCCAAAGCGCCTACTGTTAATCCCAGTGGTGGTAATCGTGAAATCCTGAGTCTTGATTGGAATCCAGGGCCAAAACTAACATTCAAATACCTGTAAAACAGAAGAATTACGTTCATAATAACTTCCAATAACAGCTTTAGATTAAGACCATTCAACTTAGTCACAACATTTATTTCTCGTTGAAATTTATAGTAAAGAATCTTTCATATCTTATAAGTTCTTACACTTAAACGCAAATGGTGGTTACGGTTTCAGTGGTATTAAAAAATACATCTCATAGAAATTCTAGAATTACGTGCACATAAATTTAAAACATAACAAAAAATAATTTTAAAAAAAATCACAGCCGAAATCATGATAATTGGAAACCGTAAAAACGCCAATGTCCCTTTGGTCGCTATCTAAGAAAATCTGCAAAACCTAAAAAAATAAAAGGTTATAAAATTTTGATCGCTTAGATTACACATACAACCAATATCTCCATTTCCAACCGACCCTAAGACAACCACACGCAAGCTTTCAAGCTTTAATAAACTAAAGCAACAAAAGACTTCCGGCGACTCGAAATTTCACCTTCTTTTCTCTCCGTTTCTCGACAAACAAACAGAAAATTTGAAAAGAAACAAGAAATCAGAGAAGTCACATACATCAATAATAAAGGCATTGATCCATCAACAATTAGAGCAAAAAAAAATCGAAAAAGAAAAAGACGAACTCACTGTAACGCGCAGAAGCTGCGCAAGACGGATCGATCCGGTCGAGCAGAGCAAAACCCTAAGTTGATCTACAAAGAGAAAGTGAAACCTCAAGAAAGAGAGAAAGAGAATCGAAGCAAAGCCAAACTCCAAAGCTTTCCAAAATGAGAAATCGAGGAAATTCAAATATTTTTAATTATTTTCTTCGCCTTTTCCTTTTCTTAACCTTTACGTTCGGTTTTATTTATTTATTTTCTTTTTCTTCTTGTTTTTGAAGATTCCAGAGCGCGACGGGTGAATAGATACGAATCAAGCTCTCGCAGTTCCACGTGGCGGGAATTTTTTGTGGGACGCCTACAGGCTTTTCGGCTTATTTCACACTGTACTGATGCCTTAAAAACAATTAACAAACAAAAAGTTAGTGAGATATTCGGACACTTAATTTACAAGACGACGGTTGTCTTAGAAAGGTCAAGGCTGGATTTTATCATTTTATGACTATATTTCAAAATTAACAAAAAATAAAAAATAAAATTTAATAATCTTAAACTATTAATTGTGTCAATATTTTTTATTTTTTTATTTTAAAAAAAACCATTATTAAAAATTGTCAATTTCTCTTCTTAAGTCAGCAAAGATGTAAAAATGATTTTAATTTTTTTTTTAATAAGATACTTATAAATTTGAAACAAAAAAAAAAACCAAAACTAAAACTAAAACTAACAAATTAAAAAAGGAAAAAAAAAAGAAGGGGTGGCTCAGTTTTTCATTTATTTTAATTTTAAAATTTTTATTATTTGTAATAATTTTTTTAATTTTTTAAAAGTTTGTTTTGTGTCGCTCTAAAAATAAAATTGTTTTTAAAATTACTATTTGTTCAAAATTCGAAATGGCTTTTAAAATATTATTTGATCAAAATCTAATAATGATCTATCAGAAATCCAATGTTTATTTTAAGAATGACAACACTCTTAGAATGACCTAAGAATAACATAAGAGAGACTTCTAATATTACTTGACTTGAAGTTATCAAGTCTTTGTATGGGCCCCCAACGTTATTCTCTATTTGGTAAAAAACTCTAAAAATATTTATTTTACATTTTTTATTCTAAAAATAGCTAAAACGTACTTTTAAGAAAAATTTAAAAATGAAAGCTTTCTCTAAAGAGCTATTTTTTACTTTAAAAGCTCCATTTTTCAGCGCAATCCTAAACATACTCCTAATAAAGATAAAATCATGGCCTTTGTTTTATAGAATTGCTAGGTATTTATATAAAAAAAATGACATCAAATTTGCAAATAATTTGTCAAAAATTCAATCTACTTCATGCTACAACAAAGCCAATTTTTGCCAAAGAATGGAGAACATGATCCTCTCCATTTCATTTGAACCGATTAGTTATAGTGGAAGAGTAATTTTATCTTTTCACTTTTGGAGAAGACAAAAATACCCTTCCATTATAACTAACTGGATATTTTCAAATTCAAATGAAATAGAAAGCATCATAATTTAGAGAACGGTGCCTTTCTCATGCCTATGCATTTATAATCTGCGTAAGCATTAATTAACAAATTTTCATCCGGGCCAATTTCTACTAGAGAATGGTACCTTTCCCATATCTATCTGTATGTTTATAATGGGCTAATCATATATAATTGGACAAGCACGAAACTTGTCAGCATCGGCTACAATGGTGACAATGGAAACAAATAATTTGCCTAGAGGAACTTGTTCAAGGCAGGACTCCTTTCGGACCATTCCTATTGGGTAAATTCTGAATAGACAAATATTTCATTTATGAAGGTAATTAAGATGATTCGAATGGCCGACCTTGTAGTATTAGACCAAACAAGTGACCATTCGAACTCGGGGGACCAGATCTGTCATTTAAGAGAAATGATTTCAATTTGTATAAAAAGTTGAATTAAATAAAGAAAATGCTAAGTACTCTCTTAGTGTTCTCCTAGTCGTAGGTGGTTATCATTTTTTTAAAAATCAAGTAAGAAATAAGTAAACTTTCCTTTTTGTTTTTTCAAAAAATAATATCCATTAAAGATTAGAAGGACGTACATCATAGCAATTAGCATTCCCCAATAAATAACGATGCCTTCTTATATCTATTTCAACTCAAAATAATAAAATTCCAAAGTTGTTCTATAGTATTTTGCATCCTAAACAAGCTAGCCTGCAATAACCTCTGATCAATGGCTAACTGCAATCCGTCCAGCAACTTGGTCAAGATCTCGCTGGCCACTGGCAAATTAAAGGATATCAAAATTAAGTTGAATATGGGATGTTAGGGTTCATGATACGTTCATCGCATGATGCTGCCTCAAAGATTGACAAAGTAATTTATAAAAGAAAAATACATAACTAAATCATGTTAATAAAATCTTCACACAAAAATTACAACATAAATAATTGCCGTCCCAAATGACTCAAAGATTGAACAATAAATCAAACTGATCGAGATTCATTTCAGACTTCCTTTGCATGTGACTAGAAAAAGCGTTAGATTGAGGGGGTTGAGGGTGTAAATGTAATTTCCCCTATTAATTGTCATTATATGGTAGAACAAGATTCTCTCAAGTTCAAATTAGTTATATTGGAATGGTATTTTTGTCTTTTCACTTTTTGATGAGACAAAAATACCCTTCCACTATAACTAATTGGATATTTAGAAAAGATCCTAATTCATGTACTGATAAGGCAAATTTGAGGGTGGGAACAAGCAACTCCCTGATGGCAATAGACATACAGAAAAATGAATCCAAAAAACACATAACGCATAACAATTTGCTAGTCAATTGCAAAGAACAAAAAATAACATAAATCACATGACAGAAGTAAAACAAAGTTTAACAAATATAAAATTACCCACTACCAATTAAGCACTTTTTCTTTGATACCAGTCCCCGAACAAAGTAGCCAAAGACAATGAAACAAACATTAATCTTAATAACACAGAATAATTACTCTCACCACTCTTTTACACTATCAATGAAAACAACCTAAACAGGCTAAACACAAAAAAATTTCCAGAGAATGTTTTGTTAGGAAATTAATCTTATTTCTTAAGACCCGTGAGATGCGAAAAATAAGAAGAATGCGGAATAACAAAGATAAGCAATCACACACGACACAAAGATTTAAGTGGTTCGGTTTAACAAGCCTACATCTACTGGCGGAGATGACCCGGAAAAAATTCACTATCAAAAGATGGAGTACAAAAATAGTAGAGAGAAAATCACTCAGATCCCAAAGCCCCAATACACTCAAATCTCACTATCACATAAGAGAAATAATTCTCAAAATAGAATACAAAAGACAAATGTACAAACTCTTCTTTTGCTGTAACAGATTGATGAGTATCAAATATTGCATATTTGAGCCCCTTAATTTATATTAGTTAACCATTTAACTGTGTCGTTATTTAATGTTTTGTATTAGTTTTGTGTTTTTAGTGTTTTGTATGTTATTGAAGAAAAATTGCAGTTCTAAAGGAAAAAAATGCAAATTTAGGAAGAAATCACACTTTGAGAAGACCTAGATGATGTGGTTAAGTTTAACCCAATCAAGGAGAGGATTAAATCGAAATTTCTCTAATCGGAGTCAAAATCAGATTGGATTCAAAATCAGATTGTGTATATGTCTTAGTATTTTGACCATAACTTTTTGTTCAAATATCATATTGAGATGATTTTAATGGCATTGGAAAGCTAACTCAAAATACTACAACTTGTTGTGAAATAGGATTTTCCTAATTAGGAAGGTTACTATGTAAAAATCTCCCCTCAATAAAAGGACACAAATCTAGACGAATCCTATTTCGATTTCAAACTTCTATTTAGACTGGAGACAGACCGCCGAATTATCTAGGTTTACTAGGGCTTATCGGACTTTCCTAAGCCTATAAATAAACCTCTTTACATTCAATAAAAGATATACAATTCCAGAGACTAGTTTTTGAGATACAATTTTGGAAACAAAATATAATCCACAACTTTTCTTTTAGTTTAGTTTTTCTTTAGGTTTAGGTTTTAGTTTCATAGTCATGTGGAATTAAATTCTCAACTAAGGTTGGAGATGAAGCCTCACCGATGGAGAATAACATCGCTTTATTGTAAGTTTTATTATTCCAATTTTATTGGTTTTATATTTCAATTGTTTTACTTGTTTTCAATTGTGTTGAATGAATCTTGGATATCTTGTTGTGATTCAATGATACACTTGATGATTTAGGATAATTTTACATAATTGATTGCTTGGTTTTATATGCCTAAAAATTGGATATCCCTTGTGATTTGTTATTCGGATACATCTGGTATTTCAATTAAATTTGGATTCCTCTTGTAATTTGTGCAATGAATTGATACATGAGATGATTTTGATTAATTATTTAAAGCATAGTAAAACATACATAAGATTTAAATTATGAGAACTTCGGATTAATATAGATGAACATAGAGTATGTTGTTATGATTCGGTGAGTGTGAATTCCGCATCCTTAGTATCATTATCTATTGATTTACTTAGTTTATTTATTTTATGTTTAGTTGTTTTAATTTCAAAAAATCAAAATTCAAAACCCTTTTGGAACTAGGTTAGGATTAAATACCTTAGATTTAAATTGCTCTTTCAAAAATACAATTCTCCGTGGGATCGACCTCGCACTTGCAATTCATTAACTACAATCGATTCATGTACTTGCGAGTTAATATAAACTTGTACAACACAGATGACGGCTGATCTCTATTTTCTTTTTTCACTCTGCAACACCTTCTCTTCTAATCACTTGTTTTTGGCTCCTTAAAAAACACCAAGAATAAACATCGTGACAGTCCTTGTACCTTCTTCTCTCAGATTCTCTCTTCTTCATCTCCCTTTGGTGCTCACAATTTAGCACACAATGATGCTCACGTTTTTGGCACTCCACTTGATGCTCTCAATCTTAGCATACTACAACACAAAGGTCATGCCTTTATATAATGCATGAAAGTCGGTGGTAATACGTGGGAGAGAAAACAAACTCCAAAGTTGGTCAAGTATTTCTAATACTCTTTGAACAAAGAAAGGTTCTATAAGTCCAATTTCATATAGGACAAGAACAAGCACTTCCTTTAAAAGATAAACTGACGGGTCCCACAAGCACATGGCTTGATGGCTTTAAGTCACGTACCACAACATGTTTATCATTCTTATTCCTTCAAAGGGAATTATCAAAAAAAAAAAAAAAAAAAAATTTACTCAAAGTACAAAAACAGCCATTTGGGTTTCATTGAAATAACACCTTTTCTTTCAATTATTACGTTCACTTTAAATTTCATGTCATTGCCCAAAGCATGCCCATCCTTTCTCAAAAATAAAGCCATTCAATCTCCAGGACCAATCAAAAAGAATCATATATGCAAAACACAATAACTAGCTTCACTTCTCTCTCAAACAACAATATTAAAAAAAAAATTAAAAAAAAAACTAACAACATATACACGTACGTTTCATATGCATAGAAAAAGCATACTAAGGGCTATTTGGGATTGCATTTGATAGGCCTAAAAATGTTTTTAACACTCAAAAAGTCCATTTGAAAAAAAGAAAAAAATATTCGTTTAGTAAAAAAATTAAAAACACTTTTAAAGGTTCAAAAAGCCTAAAAATAACCAAAATGCACTTTTGGCAAACAGAGTTCATTACTAAATTATATGGCATGGGTATTGTGTGCATTACTACTCACTAAATCTTTGGACTCACCCCTTTTATTTTTTCCCATCCGTTATGAATAAATGTGCAGTCTAACTAGTGTAGAAAATGATGCCTTCAGACAGGATCATGGTGGTGGTCTAAGACCTGATTCAAATCATTTTTGAAGACATAGACTCGGTATAACTAAAGCTCATGTGGAAGAGATGATTGAGATCATCATTATGTTAGCACTACTTAAGATTAGGCGATGATTTGTTATCTTATTTACAGACAATTATTCTATGGGTTGTAACCTATTTTGATGACGTGTCTGTTGACCAGGATATTTGAAGATCTATTTATGTTATGAGGTTTATCTTTATTCTGGTATTTATAATTGTGACATTTAATTATTGCTTTCTTATTTCCTATAGTTAAAGTCTTTCGTTGTATTCTTTCATTTATGAGAGGTTAAGATTTCTAAATCTTGTTCCGCAAGGGGTAAGGCTAGGAAAGGAACCATGGAGTCAATTACCACCAATTAATTGATTTTTACGGGGAGTTAGCCACCACTCTAATTTTTTGTTTTTAATTTAAATTTTATTTGAATTTGTTTTATTTTTTATTTTTAAAAAGAAAATTAATTTTGATTTTTTTTGTTATATATATTTATTATTATTATTATAAATATTTTTTTGGTAAAAATTATATTTTTTTAATTTTTTAAAGGGTAACGACGTGTAAATAGTAAAAACGTCATCTTCTAAAAGATGACGTGTGGGCAAAAATGTCACTTTTTAGCAACATTTATACTATTCACACGTCTGCAATTTGGAATCTAATCTTTATAATTAGTATTTTTTTTAAAAAAAAATATATATATATTACTATTCAAACGTCATTAATTCAATAATTACTTCTTTTTTTTTTTTGCAAAAAAGGTCGAGTGCCCCTACCCCTACTTTGCGGTCCGTCTGTAAACTCCACATTGTGCAGCATCTAAAAGTTGATTGACACGTCACCTTATTGCACAAATGCACAATATAACTAAAACACCTAATAAATTCCTCTTCTCTTTAATAAATAGAACCCATCAAAAAAAGAAATAAAAAATACTCTTCCTCTTCTCTCTGAAACACCATCTCTTTCACCACAAAGGCTCTCCCTCTCTGAAAGTCTCTCCCTCTCTGCAGTTTTCGTTCGTAGGTTTCGAATTTGCGGCGCACACAAATGAGTTTCATCGTTTTTTCCATGTACAGAATGGGTTGCAGCGCACACGAATGGTTCTCGCCAGACCCACACCGTGGGTTTGGCAGCTTAAGAAATTTTCTTTGTTGATTTTGTTGGGTCTCACTTGATTTGGAGTTTGGGTTTTGTTTTTTCTGGTTTGGTTGATTTGGGTTGTGTTTTTTTTGGTCTGGCTGAACACCCAGCAGACCCACGCCGGGATGTTGGCCGGCCCCAGTGTCTAGTTGTGGGTTTGCTGGCGCCGGGGCAGGTGGATCGAGACCAAGCATGCGCACCTAAAATTTTTGAGACCAAGCGAGGACCAAGGAGAAATTGAACTTCAAAGGGACTGTCATATGTATTAGCCATTTTTCTGAGTTGATTTGAGTTGTAGCCATATGTATTAGCCATTGTGAATTTGTTAAGAAAGGTTTTGTGCAGATGAGTCACTGCCGTCTCCACGAAAAAACCAAATTTTTTTCAAACGGTTGGCCTGAGATGGTTTGCGAAAAATCCTGTGCTTTCTTCAATGCTTGTTTTTTTGGTTATGACAAAAGAAATCAAAGGAAGTCTGATTTCTTTCTAGTTTTCCCAAAGGTGAAAATGGAGAGAGAGAAAGAAAGATGAATCATTTGGGTGCTGGGGATGAACCATCGGTAAAGATGAACCAGAGAAAGAAAGAAAAAGAGGGTACGTATGTGATAAAAAAAATATGGTTTGTTTTTTTTTTTTGCCTTTGGATTTAAAATTCAGTGTTTTTGTTCCTATTTGATTATGTGTTACTAGCTGACATGTACGCATGCTATTGGATGCTGCAAAACATCAGTTTTGCAGCCCGACAGCATAGGAAGTTTTTCCAAAGTGTCACTAAATTGACAATTTTTATTTTTGTAATGGGTAGAAGAGTTCGTCATGTACTGCGCGACAAAGATAATCTTTTTGTTCATATCCTCACAAATGGTGAAAACTTTCCAAAACATAATAATTATCGTTCCAAAGAGTTTCTCTTGTACTCCAAGACACAAACATACTGGAAAACCGCAGTACGAGGAAGAAAAGATCACTAACTAATTTGTCTTTTGCGTGTTAAAGTCCAAGTAGGAACGTAGGAATATAGATATATTTCTCATATTTCTCATATTTAAATGCATGAGACTTGGCTGCTGGCTTGTTTATGGAAGCCAAGCAAGAAGCATTGCCACCCGGCTATGAGTTTAAGCCAACAGATGAAGAATTGGTATATCACTATTGAACAAAGCGTCTTGCAGGGCTTTTTATGAACAAGATTTTCAAGAGATGGATGCAAATGAATTTTATAGCAATCCTCCCAAGAGTTTAGGTATTGCTTTTATTTTATCATTATGTTTTTTCTAAACACAGTTTCATATATATATATATATATATATATATATATATATATATATATATTTGGTATATAAGTTTTTGTTTCTTTATCATTGCTCTAGGCAATGATGTAGCCTCTTCAAGAGGATTTCAAGAGAAAGCCTATACCCAGAGAACATTTTGCTATCTTCTCTCTCTTCTATAAATCCCCCAAGCCTTCCCGCGACAGCCATGGACGAAGTAGCTCTGCTTCCTCCTCCTCTCATTTTTCCTTATATTTCCATTTTCTTTTCTCTCCTTCTTTTCTTGCCTCTGCAGAGGCCAAAAACGTCTCTTTGGAGACCCTATCTGCCTCATCGGAGGCCTTATCTAACGCTTTAGGCGTTTTATCTCTGTCCAATAGTTGCAACACCACATCCTCCATCCTAAAACCTCCGACCACCACCATCATCAGTCGCTCCATGTCTGGATTTTGCATTTTTCTTAAAATTTCTAGATCTGATTTTTTTCAAAATCAGATCTATGATTTTTAGGATGTCTCTGAAACACACGCGCCACTCCACTAGGTTCTTGGCCATCTCCGCCTTCGTCTACTACCAGCGTCTCCCCCATCCAGCCACCACACACCGGAGCGTGTTCAACACGCACCTGCAAATAGATCTTACTCGCAGGCGCGTGTCCCCCATGCGCAGGCACGTGAGACCTCTTCCCCGCTGCTCCATCACCTTCGTTGGTCTTCGTGGCCCCGTGCGTCTCCGGCACCTTTGACGTTGCTCTTTTTTGGACATTTTACTCTGCTTTATATCTTGTTTTTTCATTTTGTTTTATTGTTGTGTTTTCTGTTTAACTCTATCCAGGTAGGTTTTAGACTTTTTGTAAGTGAAGTGGATTTTTTTTCATTTTCTTTTTGGAAACCTTTTTCCCATGGTTTCTTTTCATCTAAATTGCCATGGCATTTTCGGAAGTTTGTCTAGATGTTTGAATAGGGTATTCGTACTCCCGATGGTAGATTGCGCTGCGGCTAAAGTTTCATCGGGCTACATTCGCAAATGCTATCTATCTTCACCTCCTTTGAGGAGTTTGTAGTCTATTCGGATTGAGTTAATTTGTCTAAGCTTGTTAGCTTTATGATGTTGGTTTGTTACCAAAAAAAAATTAGGGAAAAAAAAAATAAGTAAAAAATTTTTTTTAATGTTTTTTTTGTCAATTGATTCCTCCCCAGATTGAAACCCAAGTTAATCAGAAATTGTCATTCTTATTTAATTGCAGTGACATTTCCAAATGGGGAGAGGAAATGGTATTTCTTTATTCGTCAGGATGAAAAGTTCCCTGTTTGCACGGATTCAAATCGATTTGTTGGAAATAGAATGGGTTTTTGGAAAACAACTCCGGAAATTCGCATTTATAACGGAGATCAAAATATGTTTGCCACCAAGAGAAGTCTGACTTATTTTTCTGGAAGAATTTCGGAAGCAAAGAAGACTCACTGGAAAATGGAAGAATACCGATTCTATAATGGAGTCAAGGTAAATTGACAGAATATATATATATGGACGTTGTGTATATGGACCGACTGTGACCAATTATTGGAAATTACTCTAATTTAGTTTATATTAAATCACCTTATTTTTGTCATGCAGTCAAAGGAATGGTTATTGTGCAAAATGACACGAGGAATGGAATACAAGAGCTATTTTTAGGGTTCAATTTTTTTACTTTTTATTTTTCATCATTTTTTATAGCTGGTAAGTATTAAATGCTAGGTTGCTTTTGTTTTGTATTTTTTTTGTTTAGGAGAAATAAAGAGAAACGAAGGGCTAGGTTATGTACATAGAAGATAAATGTACATAAATACATTTGTGTATTTATAAGAACTTGAATCACATGTGTGCCACATCTGTTTGAAAAACCCTTGTGCAATTTGATTGGTATTGACGTGACATTTCGTTGAGTTTTGGACAGAATCTTAGCGGAGGTATCATCTCCGTCTTTATGAAAACTACATGTATCTTCTGTCATAAAAATGAAAACCTAAGGGGCAAAAAATAAAGAGTTCAAACACTAAGGAGGTTTTTAGTATTTAACCACCCTTCTTTTAATTTCATTCTTTATTTATCTTTTTATCTTCTTTTTCTTTTTTTTCTTTTTGGCTCAAGAAGCTGAAATGCAATCATCCAATTATTTATTCTTTTTTTAAGAAGTTCATCCAATGATTTACACTCGCTTTTTAGGTAACTACTAGTGGGAAGGCAAGTGCTTGATTCCTAAAATATATCTATGTAATATTTAACATTAAAATTCAATATCACATATAAAAATCATTTCTAGCAAAATTCAATATCTAAATCCTTACATGAGCACATTTAAATTCTTACATAAGTGATCTGATAGGAAAATATTAGAAAAGTGATTAGATATAATATACAATAAAAAGAATTCTATGTAAGAGTTAATCTGAATGGTGCGCAAATATTCGAACTAGAAAAGCAAGCATATGATTTTATTCCTTAATCTAATGATATTGGAAGACAAATTAATACTCTATATAGTAAAAATTTATGTCTTCTTTAGGTGAGATTTGTTGATATCAAGTGCAGCTCCAAAAAATTACTCATTTCCATTTGGTGCGTCATGAACAAGTAATATTAAATCTATGCCCTAGTTTTTCAATTTATTTTTGATCTTATTTATATTTCTTCGTATAATCGTGAGTCCAGGTTGTCGCAAAGCTGCAAACCTTTTTTTTTTTTTTTCTTATTCTTTATGGTTTCTTATTATAATCATGGTACAGAAATAATAATGGTTTGCAAACCAAATTGATATTTTTGGTTATCAATTTGGAAACCAATAAGGTTATCAATAATGGTTTGCAAACCAAATTGATACACCACAGCTAGCTATTGACTATTATTTGTTTTTATCTTTCCTAGACACAGAACAATAACCACAACATATAGCATAACTACTTAGATTACCTATGCAGCAACACAATTCGCAACACAGAAGCAGTACAAAACTACCCCATGCAGATTGTACTTTTTTAGCTTATTTTTCTTAACTTAATTCCTAATTTCAACGGTCCCATAATTTGGAGATTATGTTAATTAGAAGTCTAAACAATCAATTGGAGAATGTGACATATGAAAGCTATTATATTCTATTGTTTTACGTGTTTCTTTCGTTTTTTTTTTTGTTTTTTTAACACTGAATTGATATTGATTTTATTTTTACATATTAATTTAATCTTTAATTTTTATATATTTATCAAATATGCTTTGGCCTTTCTATTTTAATTTTTTTTTTTTTTATTCTTCGGCCCCTGCCCAGAAGACTTTCAAGCTCCGTTCCTGGTTGCAAGCCTACTGATGCTAGCATGTCTAGGAGAAAATCTACATTTATTTGTTTGCTCATTTGCAATTTGGTAGTAACTATTTTCTTTAACTTAAGATTTGTAAGTGCTCTACCTATATTTCTTATTGATACCGAGCAGGTTTTAATCTAGTATTTCGGTAACTCATATAAATGATGTTACATTGTGCCAAATTGAACTATGATTGAATAAATTGACAATAAATAAAAGTGTCTTTACATATATGAGAAAAACTCAAGAACAAATCATTATTACATATTTTGTTATCCGTGGTCTCAATAATCTCATTATCAACGAGGTCTCAAGAAAAGTCATGCTCACATATCTAAGTTATAAGTTTATGTACAATTACAGAATTGCTTTCTGCATTGTGTCTTCAACTTAATCTACATTTATTTGTTTGCTCGAAACACATAGTTATGCATGTCCATCCGAGATTTCAATAAGATCTCATTATTAACAACGTCTCAAGAAGATCCTTGCTCACATATATAAGTTATAAGTTTATGTACAAATTACATAATTATTTTCTGCATTTTGGCCTTCCACTTAATCCACTTTTAGTTGTTTGCTTGAAACACATATTTATGCATGTCTCATGCTCAACTAATCACACTTTAACAATTTAAAACTTATTAAATCATCTAAGGCCGAATAAAATCAATAATTCCTTTAGTCGTTAAAAAAAATCCTATTACTTTTATTCTCAAAATACAATTTCTTGTCCTCTAAAATTTAAATGGCTGACACGTGAAACAATAGTTTCGAATTTAAATGGCTGACACGTGAAGCAATAGTATCGCCTGTCTGGCGTTGTAAGATTATGTAACCAATAACAAGATTCAAGGCCAGGAATAAGCGAGGGAACAATTAGCATGTATCTCCTTCTTCAATGGCACATCAGTCTCTTGGCTTACTTCAAAAATCGCTTTGTACAATTCATTTCTTGGCTTTTAGCCAAATATATAGAGAATCGAGTCATTTTTTAGTTCATTACTTTAAAAAAAATATTTAAAAAATAAATAAATAAATAAAATAAAATTCAACACTATTGGGTTAGTTGCCGGGAAGCCCATCCTCTTTTACTTTACCACATTATCATCAAAATATTATAAAGCTTACACTACAAAAAATTGGCGTTTTCCCGGCGGCCAAAAAGCGCTGGGAAAGACAAAACAAATGTTGGGAATTGTAATCCCAGCGTTTGTTGTAATCGCAGGGTAAGACAGTGTCGGCAAAGGTTTTTGTCGTCGTTTTCAGCTAATGCTGGTGAAAATAATCTCAAGTACGGTATCTTCTTCAAATGCCGAAGAAGGTAGATTCGCCGGCGTCATATGTTGACGTCGGCAAAGGAGGATGTGCCCGAGTTCGTGATGTTCTGCTTGATGAGATTCAGCACTTGTGCGTCACTTAGTGGACGGGAAGACAAACGAGAAGAGGAAGAAACAAGGTAAAAAGACGAGGACCCGTAATCTTTCCTAGTTTCTAATTTTGATTTTTTTTTTTCTACTGTTCAGTTGCTGAGAAAGTGGAGTTTCAATTTTTTTTT
The DNA here is from genome assembly GCF_901000735.1 of Corylus avellana. NCBI lineage: Eukaryota > Viridiplantae > Streptophyta > Magnoliopsida > Fagales > Betulaceae > Corylus > Corylus avellana. The sequence goes on from NC_081543.1 coordinate 6,073,282, forward strand.
TAATTATTTAATAAAATTTGTATCAATATTTTTTTAATATTATATTGAGGATGGAAAACTAGGATATATATGGAAGATTTTTACCGGCAGGAAAGGAATTTTTTTCCCCCTTTCGACCCCCTCCCTCCGCCCCTATCTTCAAGACTTCAACACCCCTGTCTTCAACGCTTGGGTATGAATAGATTGGGTTTTCGACAAAAGAAAGTACAACGTTTAATAAACATGGAAAGAAACGACCCCTTACCCCAAAATGGACATAGTTTTTTTTACAAACGCTGGCCAAGCTGACCCAAGGACAACGTTTCATCTAAAAGCACTGCCATTGCTAGCCCATTCCCGGCATCCACACAACACATTGGCATATGTCGTTTTACATGGTGTTTTCCCTAAACGCTGGAATTGGAAACGCCGACTTTATGTCATTTTTTTTGTAGTGTTACCAATAATTATTCTATTCTTGAACTGAACTCAAAATGCATCCTTCAGTGTCCTTGAGTTATGTGTTGTAAGGAAAATATACAATATACTTATAATTCCTTTCTTTACTTCTTAAAATAATTATCATACTTATGAGTATCTAAGTGAAAATTTGTCTTTTTAGTATTCTTATTCAATCATTATTTTACATATTTTGTCATATAAGATCTCAATAAGAACTCTTTATCAAACAAAAACATTAACAATTAACTAATTATGGAATTTTTTGTGGGACCTGGACGGGCTTTTAGGCTTATTGCACACTTTGGATTAGATACGTCAAAAACAATTAACAAACAAAAAGACTAGTGAGATATTCAGACAATTAATTTTCAAGACGACATTTAGAAAGGGAAAGGCTGAATTTTATCATTTTATGACTATATCTCAAAACTAACCAAAAAAACTTCATTGTTAATGTTTTTCTAAACTATTAACTGTAATCTTTTTTTTCTTTCTTTTTTTAAATCATCAAAAAATTTCAATGTCTCTCCAAAAGTCAGCAAAAATAAAAATTTTAATAAGAAAAAAAAATGCTTATAAATTTGAAACAAAAAATAAAACTAAAACTAAAAAACTATAAAAATAAAAATAAAAATAAACCAAGGGGTAGCTCAATTTTTCATTTTTTTTTTGTTTATTTTATTTTTTTAAATAATTTTAAGGGTTAATAACTTTTTTGAGTACCTAGGTTTGCAGTTTTTTATTTTTTTACTACCTAGGATTCCAAAATAGTCACAAACGGTACATGACCTACAGGAAAAGACCAACTTGATACCTACGTTAAGTTCCGTTAGTCTAAACTAATGGAATGCCACGTGTCGAGAAATGCCACTTGTTCTACAAAAATAATAAAAATAAAAATAAAAAACTAAACCTAAAATGGGGGTGGCCACCCAATGGGCCAAAATGTGATGGCCGGCCACCCCATGAATTTTTCAATTTTTTCTTTTTTAGGTTTAGGTTTTTTATTATTATTTTTAATTTTTAGGACACATGGCATTTTTATATAGTGACATGTGTGAAGGAGTGTAACAAAACTTAACGGAAGTATAAAGTTAGTCTTTTCTTGTAAGTCAAATACTATTTATGACTATTTTAGTACCGTAGGTGAGAAAAATTAAAAAACTGCAAACCCATGTACTAAAAAAGTTATTAACCATAATTTTAAGAATTTTTTTAATTTTCTAAAGGTATTATAAAGCATACCAATAATTATTTTAAACTTGAATTGAACTCAAAATGCATCCTTTAGTGTCTTGAGTTATGTGTTGTCAGGAAAATATGCTATATACTTATAATTCATTTCTTTACTTCTTAAAAGAACTATCATATTTCTGAGATTAATCTAACTAAAAGTTTGTCTCTTTAGTATTCTAATTCAATCATTATTTTACATATTTTGTCATCCAAGATCTCAATATATAAGAACTCATTATCTCAATAAGAACTCATTATCAATACAACTGAGCTTTATATATATATATTTGATATTTAAGGTTTTGTTTCTTTATCCTCAGCTTTTTGACTATAATTCTAAGGCAATGACCAACTTACCATATGCAGTTATGTTTGAACATTTTCTCAATAAGCATATCTTCGGGAGCTCCCTAACTCTATGGAGGAGGATGAGGGACCAATCGACAATGAAAGCTTAACGTAATTAAGATGCAAATACAATTATTGGTGGGATTGTAAGGGCTGCTTCATAAGTCAGCTCATGGTCTACACCCGTGCATGTGCCTTACACACGCCTCCCCACCGCCTCCACTTCTTATTTTTGGTTTTTTATTTTATTTTGCTAGTGTTGTTCTTGGCTTACTTCAAAAATTGATTTGTTCAATCCATTTCTTGGCTTTTAATGCCAGGATTGAGTCATCTTTTAGTTCATTACTTATTTTTTGTTCTTATTTTCAATGCTATTGGGTCGGTTGTCGGGAAGCCCATCCTCTTTTCATTCCTATGTTTCCCATAATTTGCTTAGAATAACAAAACAATTAATGTAGCTAGTCATAAATGTATTTCTTATTGGATTGCAGTGACATTTCCAAATGGGGAGAGGGAATGGTAGTTCTTTATTCGTGAAGATGAAAAGTTTCCCGTTTGCACCTATTCAAATCAATTTGCTGGAAATGGAATGAGGTTTCAACAATTTGGAGATCTTGGATGATCTTCTTCCTAGAGTCGTGCATTCTTTTAAAACGGTCTGACTTTTCTTGAATGCATAACTCTCCCACGTCGTTGCAATTGGATGGTGTTTGAGATTAAAAACGGAAAATTAATAAGTTTTAGTTTTGAAATGAATAAACTATTTAAAGAGATAGCTTTCCAACTTCGTAAATTTATTTTTTCGGTTTGTATTATGGGGATCTGTACAACATAGTAAGTATCGAACCTGGTTTGTATTCCATTTTTCCTTTAATTCAAAAAAATTGCTTGGTTACACGATTTCATACCCATTATACCGGATCTGACAAAATGTGATGAGTTTATCCAAATTTGGAGCCCTCGGATGCATCTTTTTCCTATATCATTCGTTTTTTTTTTAACGGTTTGACTTTTCTGGAATGTATGACTCTCACACGCCGTTGGAATTGGACAATGTTTGAAATAAACAATGAAGGAGTAATAGGTTTTAGTTATGAAATGAAGAAATTATTTAGAGAGATAGCTCTCCAACTTCGTGAATTTAATCTTGCCGATTTGTATTGTGATGATTTGTACAAAAAAGTAAGGTTCGACCCTAGTATGTATTACATTCTCCCTTTAATCCAAAATAGCTGAGTTACACGACTTTGCACCTATTATACCGGATCTTGCACAATATGTTGAGTTTATCAACAATTTGAATCCCCCGAATGTAGCTTTTTCCTACAATTGTGTGTTCTTTTGACAACCATTTGACTTTTCTTGAATGCATGACTCTCTCACACCGTTGGAATTTGACGTTGTTTGAGATTAACAATGGAAAAGTAATAGGTTTTAGTTATGAAATTAAGAAATTATTTAGAGAGATAACTTTCAACTTCGTGGATTTTTTCTTACTGGTATATATTCCATTCTCCATTTAATCCTAAATGACCGGGATACACGATTCCGTACCCATCATACTGGATCTGGCACAATGTGACGAGTTTATCAACAATTTGGAGGCCGGGCTGGCCCAATGTATTTGAGGGCCTTAGGCAAAACTTTATAATTGGGCCTTATTTTTTTAATATTTAAATAATATTTATTTTAATATTGCAAGAAATCTTTACCTAATAAGTACCGATTCCGCATTGTTTGAGACTAAAATTACCATTTTGTCTTTACTCTTTGTTCTTTATACTTAAATTAAGTAGGCTTATTTTTGTCTTTCAGTATTTTCTTATATTGCAAAATAACCATTTTAACCTTTTTGAAATGTGAAAAGTTGAACATTTTAACCTTTTCTGGGGGGTTGGATTTCTATAAAAGGAGTGCTACACATCCCAAATTTTCTTCCAAAAAATGAGTTCCCAAATAATGTGTCATCATCTCATAAAATTTATTATTTTGGAAAGTGTGTCACCAATTCATGGGATTGTGACACATAATTTGGGAACTCATTTTTTGGAATAAAATTTGGAATGTGTAGTATTTCTCTTCTTCAAAATAACCACAACAGACAAGTTTGTGGGATTCTCAGATTTTTTTTTTTTTCTTATTCTTATTTTATAGAGGGTCTCGATATTATAAACAAATAATAATATTTTTTTAAAACATGTTGACTGTTGAGGGCCTCGTGACCGTTGTGCAGAAGGTCTCCATATTATTAAAAAAATAATAATATTATTATTTTAAAGCATGTTGAAGGCCTCAAGAAAGCATGTTGGTGCCTTGATATTATAAACAACTAATAATATTTTTCTTAAACCATGTTGAAGGCCTAAAAAAAGCATGTTGAGGGCCTTTATGCAAATTTTTTTGGCCTTATTAAAAAATATTTTGGGCCTTAGAAATCTTGAGCTCTAGGCGCCGACCTAACTAGCCTAGCGGTTGGGCCAGCCTTATTTGGAGGCCTCGAACTCATTTTCTTACTAGAAAACAACGGGTTGACATTTCTTGAATGCATGAATCTCTGATGTTGTTGGAATTGGACGGTATTTGAGATTAATAACGGAAAAGTAATAAGTTTTAGTTTTAAAATAAAGAAACTATTTAGATAAATAACTCTCCAATTTTGAAGATTTTATATTGGCAGTTTGTATTGTGTGGATATGTACAACATGGTAAGGATTGACCCCAGTTTATATTCCATTTTTCCTTTAGTCCAAAATGGTTGGGCTACACGAATCTGGCATAAATTGACGAGTATATCAAAATTTGGATCCCCTGATGCATCTTTTTCGTATAATCGTGTGTTCTTTTTACAGTGGTTTGACTTTTCTTGAATTCATGATTCTCCAACGCTGTTGGAATTGGACGGTGTTTGAAATCAACAACAGAAGAGTAATATCTTTTAGTTATGAAATGAAAAAACTATTTAGAGATATTTGTGGATTTCCTCTTGCCAGTTGTATTTCATCCTCTGTTTAATCCAAAATTGTCGGGTTACGCGATTTTGTACTCATTATACCGAATATGGCACAATGTGACGAGTTTGGAACCCCGATGCGTCTTTTTTCCTAAGATCATGCGTTTTTTTAACAACAATTTAAATTTAATTGAATGCATGACTCTCACATGTTGTTGGAATTTGACGGTATTTGAGATTTAACAACGGAAGAGTAATAGGTTAAAGTTATGAAATGAAGAAATTATTTAGAGAGATAGCTCTCTAACTTCGTGAATATCATTTCACTAGTTTGTATTTCACTCTTCCTTTAGTTTAAAATGGTCAAATTACACGATTTCGTACCCGTTATATCGAATCTAGCACAATGTAACGAGTTTATCGAAATTTGGAGCCCTAGATGCATCTTTTTAGTACAATCATGCATTCATTTTACACGGTTTGACTTTTCTTTAATTCATGACTGTCCTACACCATTGGAATTAGACGGTTTTTGAGATTACTAACAGAAGAGTAATAGGTTTTAGTTATGACATGAAGAAACTATTTAGAAAGATGGCTCTCCAACTTTGTGGATTTCATCTTGCTACTTTGTATTGCGATGATCTATACAACAAAGTAAGGATTGATCCCGGTATGTATTACATTCTCCATTTAATCCAAAATGGCTGGGTTACACGATTTTGTACCCATTATACTGGACTGGGACAATGTAATGAGTATATTAACAATTTGGAGCTCCCGAATGCATCTTCTTCCTAGAATTGCGCATTCTTTTAACAACGGTTTAAATTTTCTTAAATACTTGACTCTCCCATGCCGTTTGAATTTGGTAGTATTTGAGATTAACAACGGAAGAGTAATAAGTTTTAGTTATAAAATGAGAAATTATTTAGAGAGATAGTTCACTAACATGATTTTGTACCCATTATAGCCCTCAAATGCATCTTCATTCTTTTAATGACGATTTGATTTTTCTTGAACGTGTGACTCTCCCACTTCGTTGGAATTGAATAGTGTTCAACATTAACAACATAACAGTAATAGGTTTTAGTTATGACAGGAAGAAACTACTTAGAAAGATAACTCTCCAATTTCTTGGATTTCATCTCGCTACTTTGTATTGTGATGATATGTACAATCTTTCAGAGTACTAAAGCTTTACCCTTTCCGACTTCATGTTTCACCTCCAAACAATACCCTTCCCTTGCTCTATTAGAACCCTAAATTCCTGAATTTTTACCTGACAAGCAGCTGCCACTGAAAAGTCTTGCAAGATGCTTCCTATTTCCAGCCCCTTAAAACCCTTTAAAATTCAATATTTCCTAACCCAGTTTGAATCATAAGCGCTCAACTTTCTTTTCCCATCCTTTAAAACTTCAAAGCAACAATTTTCCCCTGAGATTTATGTTTAACTGAACGCAGACAAACAACCTGCCATATTGTCCTTCTATTTGTGATGATTGATATCTGAAACATGAAGTTAGTAAATTGGTAATGCAACAACCTGCCCACTAGTCTTAGCATGTTGAGAGGAGGAGCCCTATCCAAAGGCCATACCATCATGGTAGAGCCATAATTGAAACCTTTTAATTTGAGCAAGACCCTCATAGAAGATGCCCATACAAATTAAGAAAGATGAAGTCATACGAAAAGGCAGTTTCATTGCAGAGAGGGGGGGAGGCGTGAGGAATAATGGAAAAGAATTTCAATATCATAGGTAGATTTTAGTCTTCCTACAAATTTGTTACAGCAAATTTCATTAACAGTATCCCCCGGAATAATAATAAAACACCATCAAAGAAAGGAACCTTCAAACTGTCATCTCAGTTTGTCTTGACTCTGTGGACCATGAAATCTTAACTTTGTGCACCGGGTCGAGCAGGCCCAAAGTAGTTTGTTACTAATCCCATAATAGCAAACCTGGTGTTCAGAAAGTATAATCAAATTAGTAATAGCAATAAATCAAATATGTCATAATTCTGACACATTACTAGTAAACTGAGTGAAACAATAACACCATCATATTAAAGCAGAGATAAGAAAAGGCTGACACATTGAAGGTTGAAAGTCATCAAAAAAGGAACCAGTAAAATTTTCCAAATAGAAGGTAAACCAATAATTTGGAGTGTACTACACTACATTTTGTCGAAATACTGACTTTGGGAATCCCCTGTACTTTAGCTTATTCTGCTTTTTGGCTGCGATAGTATGTTTTCTCCGATTATATGCCAAGATTTTGCACACAATGAAGCCCTAAAATTGCACTGAGAGGTACACATTAGGCAAAGGTTGCACTAGTCTCTTCTTGCAGTGTTCCAGCAGATATAAAACTTAATAGGCATACAATGACTGCTTTCATATAGACAACTAAGATAAGGTCTTCAAACCTATCCTACCAAGAACAGATACCCGAAAGTTGACGAATTAGTCTCCTTCTTTCAGTTGCATATGGCTTAAGAAGTATAGGTCTGTCACCCTTTTATCTACTTGTTTGTTTATAAATTTTGATAAAAGCATTAATGGGAACAACTTTACTCTCATATTTTTCTCTGTAACTTTGCATCTTAACTCTATAAGTCCATACTCCAGAGGAACAACCGAACAAGCAAATTACAATCAGCAAGTGGATAACCACCAAAGTTAACTGTGTGTATCTAAACCTACCTACCATTGACACAATCTAAAAATTAACTACCTAAGGAAATTGTACGTAGATAACTCGAATTTGTTACAAATTTCCTAGTATCTCCAATATGTTCAATCGAGCGCTCAGCGATATAATTGTGGGGAACCAGCAAAATACAAATTAATTCTCTAGTAAAAAAGAAAAGAAAAAACTATCTGCATGTTGAACACTTATTTGACAATGTTGGAGAAGATCAAGCAAACCCTAAGAATTTATTTCACCAATACAGACATACAAAAAAATTGCATCAGATAGATTCGTACGATGAGGCAGAATGTAGGCGAAAGAAATACAAGCACATATACATACATCATGGCCATGGAGATCTGCTTGAGGTCATTCTCGACATTCCGCATGTTGACGAGCGATTGGGCGCAGAATACAATAGCAAGCCACGAGCTTAGCTTGTACTGCACAACATCAAATTGCAAGCAAGAACTCAAATTTCTGAGGCACAAATATATGTTTGTACGTATGTATGCATGTATATAATAAATCAGAAAAATTGAAGGAAGGAACTTTGATTTTGACGGACCCGGAACATGACGCCGGCGATGCCGAAGATGACGGCGATGAAACCGGAGTAATCGACAGGGAGATCTTGCGGGGACACCATCGGCGCCACGTAGGGCTTCGCCGCTGATGGCTGACGTGGATCGTTCACCGACGCTGCGTTCCCGTGCGACGACATCTCTCTCTCGCGCGACCGAAAGCAGAAGTGGGAGACACGGATCCGGTGATGATTTTCTTTCGTTTTAATTGCCGTGGCGTTTAAATATGTAAAATAAAAGAGAAATTATATACAAAAACATGACATTTAAAATTCTCATTTGACACAAACTTGTTTTAAAAAAAAAAATAGTGAATTGTAATAGATCTAAAATCCAATAATGATTTTAAAAATCTCTAAGGGTAGCTTAATCGGCTATGGATTACACCTCATAAAGCGGAGATCACTAGTTCGAATTTCTCATCTCATTCTCTTATGTGGACAAATCAAAAATAATAATAATAATAAATAAATGTTACGTTAAGAAATATGTATTTAAAAATGAGAATGAGAGTTTGTGTAACATTTATCTACTTCATCTCATTCCTCAAATCAACAGCGATTTCTACTTTTTTATTTTTTTAAAAGGATTCATAGTTTTTTTTATTTTATTATTATTATAAATCATGGACAAAAATCTTGCTTAGCAAGATCAATGCTTTGAATGAAAACAGGATTGTCCTCCAACCATACTTGATTGAGGGATTGATGGAGAGTAGCTTTGCTAATGTATGAGTTCGTTAACCTCTCAACGAATGTGACATACAAAGCAATGAAGCATGATGGTAGACTATTAAGAACTGTGTTGGTATCCTCTATAAATTGATCATATCTTGTCGCAAAGCATTTACTATTTTTAGTGCATCTCCTTTGATAATGAGTGTTGGGCCCGCTAGGGCTCAATTCAAAACAAAACACAACTGCTTTTCTAGGCTGCCACCGCCTCTACTACCGTTGGGTCGAAAATGAAAAGAACTGTGGCACACATAGATATCAATACTAGCACTGTATCATCTCAGACAATCACTCTTACACCCATCTTCTTGTTTTAAATATAAAGAGACTCATTCCAATTTAGCTTGATCACCCCTTTTGGAGGTTTTTGCCATGTCAACAGTGATTTCTACTGTTAAATTAGGGAGTAAGTACTTCGAAATAAATAATACTCTTCATAATTAAAATAAGTAAAAAGTTATGTAGCCCACAAACTACTACTATATATATATAATGTTAAGTCTCCTCAAACTATTATGTAGCCCTCAAACAGCCCGCTACTTGCTTATGGCATCAATAAGAATTGTACAAATTTCTTACAAATTAGGAGGTGTGGTGCTTACAGGGAGGCAAAAGGCGTTGAAGTCCTCCAAGAAAATCTGCAGACTCTTGGAGTTCATTAAAAATCCGACTGCTTCTTCATTAAATTCCATCATGAAGCCCAACTTGATGAGCTCAGAGAGTGGACCAATATGATCGTTGTTATCCCACAACAAACCCTCAGATATTGCTTCAGAAAAATATGTTGCATATTCGATGATATTCTTGTATCCACCACACCTGTCCACCTTCTGTGCTACAAACTTTGAAGACTCTCTATCCCAAAGCATCACCCGGGTTGCTTTTGCTTTCACAATTTCCCCATAAGAAAGTGATAAACTATAGTTCACAGTAATGGGTTCAAATGTCTCAAGGAAAGTAATATTCAGAAGCCTTTTGTTAGCGTCATGCCTCGTTTCCATTTCGATTTTCCTTGTAGGGTCAGCAAGAAAACCAAGGATGAGTCTAACCATCCCTTTTTTAAGCAGAGTCTCCTTTGGGTTCACTTGCTTAAGATCAACAACATCCACTGATTCTTCCTTGTGCACAGATTCAGATATTGTGCGAACCCCAATTTTTCTGCACATTTCAACCATCTTTCTCCGAGGTAAAGAAGGCAAGCTTTCATGAGGGTACCATACAACTATAGGTTGAGGATAAAAGTGCTCAAACAGATCCTTCAGTTGGAGATCGTCAGCAATGAAAACATCATGCTTGCTGGACAGCAAAATTCCATCTGAGCCTGAACCAACGGGCAATTTCACCAAGCTACCAGCCATAGTTTTCCTAGTTTTTTCACTCCAGTGCTTCGAAACATACACCCAGAACTTACAACAGTCAGCATTCGACAATGGTTGTCCTGAACTTTCCCAAACCTTCCAGAGCTTGCAGTAATCATCAACTGAAGGATTGTGCCTAACAAGGAAAGCATTGGAGAAAAAGTTCAATAACTTTGGATCATAGTGTTTCTCCAAAACTTGCAACTGCAAACTGAAGAGACCATCCTTGTCATGCAAAACACATTCTCCAGGGCCGACCCACTTACCCATCTGACTTTCATTTGGGATCCAAATCCTCTTGTAGCTTCACTGTCTGGCTTCCAATTAAACTCGCTCAAGTAGTTGTAAATTCGAACAATAATAGAAAATTGATCAAGATGGAAATCAATCGGCATCCATTTTCCACGTCAACGGTAACCCCAATTGCTCTGAGTTCTTCTCTGTAAGATGTAATACTAGAACTATAAAAGCCCTCATCAAGAAAAGGTCCATCAGTATGCTTCAAATAAGAGCCCCAACGAGAAGTGAACAATAAGCACTCTTTTGGAGGCCTATAACCAACATGGGTCTTCAGCCATTTCTGAGATATTTCTTCCCAGAATTTGCCCGGAAATGAATAATTCCTATCTTGCAGTAAAATGCGGAGGCATTCTAGCAGCTTAAGAACATTATCTGGAGTTATGCAGGAGTGATCTTGAGGAAAATAAAGACTAGCAGCTACCATCCTCACACCATCTTTGATATCAACAACAACCCCCATCGTCTTCAGCTCGTCCATGAATTCATGAATGTCCTTGCCATAATAGTTGTCACTATCATCTATGAAAGGAGAACAGTAATTGGAGAAATTGATTGCCAATCTGGCCCAAACGGAATGCAACTACTTGGAGGTCTATAAACACCAAGCCGAGTTTCTTTTGACATGGAAGACGCGTGCTGCCTGAAAGTTTGAGCAAATACCATGACCGCATCCTGAAAATCCACCTTCACCCCTGTTTTCTTCAACTCGATTCTGTAAGACGAGATGCTGCTTCCATAAAAACCATCATCAATCAATGGGAAACCTCTGAAAATCTGTAGGATGCAACCCCATTGTGAGTCAAACAAGAAACATTCTCCAGGAGAATTGTAACCCATGTTTGACTTGAAGCATTTCACACCTTTCAATGCCTCAATGAGTTTGTTGGACGATCTAGAATGACGTATACATTCAAGAATCACATGAACAGCCTCAGCTGTCAGCAAAGTCAACCGTGAAGAGGGCCTCAAATTGTCTACAACGAGGTTGTAACTTTTACAGAATCCAATTCGCACACCAAGCGACTTCATCTCCTCTTTAAAAGAAAGGATTTCTTCCCCATAGTAATGTATATCAATAAAGGGGATGTCACTTATTTGAGATGCAATTTTCCATTCGACATCAAACAAAACAGATCCAACTGGAGATCTGTCACCCCGTGATGTCCTTAGCCATTTTCTTTCTTTTATACTGTTGACAAATTTGTCCAAGGGAAGAGAATTTTCCCTCAAGAATCTAATGAAATTAAGGACAGAAAGCACAAGGACTCTAGTTAAAGTAGAGGAAGCTGTAAGAGACATAATATGCTTCCCAATAAATTCACATGCTTCGCCGTACTCAAACATGACTCCAATTGTCTTCAGCTCTTCCTTATAGTCATTTATTCTTTCTCCATAAAAACTTTGATCAATCAATGGAATGTCAACGAGAACTGATTGATTCTGCAAAATGTTTCCCAACGAAGAGGAAAACATGAATGACTGATATGGTGGCCTGTAACCAGAACAGCCCAGTAACTTTCAGCCAACTACCTTCCTTTATGCATTTCAAGAACTTCTCTGGAATGCAAATTTGTCTCTGTTTCAAGTTTCGAATCCAATCCAACAGCAAGAATGCATTTTCATTGGTAAGTGGTGCGGAAACAGCAGACATTGCAACATTCGGAGGAGTGATATAGGGGATATCAGAAGCTGCAACATAAGTTATTAGGAAATTTAAAAGCTGTTCACCAGAAATAAATTCATCTGCAAAACGACCTGGATGCAAGTAGTCTTCTCCTAACTCGACATAGCCTTCACCTCTCCATGGATTTGAACCAACCAATCCCACCCATTTACTTCCATTTGCTGGGACAAGGACCCATTTCTGTTCGGTGGTTAGATTGCCATAGTTATCTGCGATCGGCATAGATTGACACAAAATAACCGCATCCCGTTTTGAAAGATGATTCTTCGAGAGAGAGTGATATAAGAAGCAAACAAATGCAACAGCAAACTTCCGGTCTTTCTTTATATAATTATATAGGTGAACTGCATAGCCATATACATTAACAACACTAATCTTCACATGAGCTTGAAGCCATTCCCACACCCTCTTAGAGGAGAAGATAGCTTCTTAGGTACTTTTTGGCATAAATAATTGACTGCCCATGCATCTGAATACCTTCTTCCAATCAATCAGGCATGATGCTAGATGATTCTGCTGTGATAACACTACTTGAATCCAATTCTCAGGTGTGCATTCATTTATGCTACACAAAGCAATGTCCCCAACATGACCCACATATTTTAATAGTGGTATGCTCCTTATGTTGGTGTTGTGAAATTTGGAGTTCCAATTATCAACAAGAAATAGTAAAATATCCATATACAGATCCTCTAACACTCCTGCAATGAGATTAGTACTCCCGATACACTTGACATACCAGTTGTTGTTGACAGGCCCCACCCCCAAGAAACTCAATACGTGATCATACTCCTTTCTATCGAATCCATAACTCAAAATATAGTTTCCATGGGATGAGAGATCAAGCAAGCTCACCCCTTCATTCTTTGCCTTATCCAATATGTTCCAGAAAGCAAGCATAAGCCTACAAATTTCATGTGGTTTATGGAAAAATTTCTGCTTTGTGTAGGACTCGCTTGGAACAATATTTTTTCGACAAGCTTTGCCTTGATTGACCCCCTCACGATATTCAACTCTTTATAAGAAGAGCTGTTGACAGGAATGAACTTGAACATGGGCGCCAAACTAGATACTTGAGCATTTTCTGATGTTCTGATTAGCGAGACCAAAGCATTGATAAAAGCAGAGGGCACACAATCGAGAATACCTTTGTTCCATTTGTTGTCAAAGACGATTGTTTCCCTTGATGATGCAAGAAGAAAATCTGCCTGGATTGAAGGGAAAGTTAGTGAACATCTATGTTGGAAGAAATATGAGGTGTTTTTTTTTTTTTTTTTTTTTACTTGAAAGAGAGAGATGGGTTACTTTTTTTTTTTTTTTGAGAGAGAGATGAGAGAGATTGTGAAAGAGACTAAAGAGTGTATGGAGAAAAAAAAAAAAAAAAGTTCACAGGATCAAAAATTGGCGTTAGCCTATAACTCTGATACCATATTAGAACTTATAATTTAGTGAAGAGAAATGAGAACAAGAAAGAGAGACTCGGAGAATTGAGGTAGTTCGGCCTATGACCTACATCCACACATCAAAGCTTTTTTATGGTTACATTTTTCCTCAATATTTTTGATTGTATACAATACTCTTATTTATAGAGAAAGAGTATGAAAGTTACTAGTCTTTTCTACTTTTATATTAACAACAACAAAGTTAATTTATCATTTGTAACTTTTGTCTCTTAAGTTCTTTTAACTCTTAATTCTTGAGTTATTTGTTTCTTGAGTTATTGTAACTCTTGTCTCAATAATGAGTGAGGAACCTCCAAAGTCCAAGCATACACATTACATCATCAAGATTCAAGAACCCGTAACAAACAAACATGCAAACGTATAGAGTGATGTGAGAGAATGAGTTAGGAAGGAACCTGAATGACTTCCCTAAGGAAATGGACATCTTTAGCATAAAGTTTAGCACAGAGGTTCTTGACGGCCTGGTGAAGATCCTCCGTCAATGGGTTCTCTTCCCCTCTAATCGAAAACTTTTTCTTATGTATCGCTTCTATATATGTGTTCTCTCGCTACCGTCTCCATATCCGCACGTTACAGAAAACCAAATTAAGCACATACACAAATACAATGAAACAAATATGTATATATATATACACGTTGAAGAAGCTTATACAAATATCTTGGGCTTTCATGAGCTTTCTGATTCGACCCATACGTCTCCCACCCTTAGATATTTATATTATTATATGTATAAGGGTGTGCGGTTAGTAACTATTTTTTCCTATCCCTAAAACCGCTAACGGCTTCGCCTTAGATGATTAACAGCTTTTTTAGCATTTTAAGCCATTCGATGCCTAGAAATAACTTGTATTTCATAATTTAAGAATATACATATTGAAACAAAAATTATAAGATCCTGATCTGCTGGCCGCCCCTACCTATGTAATGAGGAGTGCGGACCCTCATGTAAAGTTTAATTTGACTTCTAACTATGTCAAAAATTCATTTTTAATTCATGTTGCATTATGACTAAAAATCAGGCTTCAATTATAGTTGTCATAATTTGAACTTTTCTATTAACCTCTTATTATATGATTATCAGTCCCTGAAAGCAAATTAATAATTCCCCTTAGCTATGTTTGCCAAGAGAAGAGCCCGACACTGTAGCTGGAACGGCACTGTTCCAGCTACAGTGCCATCTGACATGAACAGTGCTAAAATTTGACTTTGTAATTTTTTTTTTTTTAAAAAAAAAAACCAAAATATCACAATTGCTGCATGCTGCCAAAAATTGCTGCACTGCCAATTTTTTTTTTTTTTTTTAAGCAAAATATTAAAAAAAAAAAAAAAAGACCCCATTTTGGCCAAGGGGTGGCTGGAACCACCCCATCGTTCTCCTCCTTTCTTTTTTTTTTTTTTTTTAATATTTTGCTTTAAAAAAAAAATAAAAATTGGCAGTGCAGCGAGCAGCAATTTTTGGCAGCATGCAGCAATTGTGATATTTTGGTTTTTTTTTTTTAAAAAAAAATTACAAAGTCAAATTTTAGCACTGTTCATGTCAGATGGCACTGTAGCTGGAACAGTGCCGTTCCAGCTACAGTGCCGGGCTCTTCTCTTGGCAAACATAGCTCTTATGTCTCGAATCCGGATCCTCTTCAGACTTAAGGGTATCCAGTTTATGGTTGGGATTTCTTTAAAGAAATCCTAGCGCCACAAATGTAAAGAAATCTTAGCGCCACAAATGTGCCACGTATCTTCTCAATAAAAAAATATATATATATTAATCAATACTTAAAAGATAAAATAAAAACTAAAATAAAAAAATAAAAATAAAAAAAGGATGGGTGGCCAGTCCCAGGCCCAACGGGGGTGATCCGGCCACCACCAAGGGCCAAACTAAAAATAAAAAATAAAAATAAATGGGTTTATTTATTTGTTTTTTTTTAGTTTGGCCCTTGGGGGTGGCCGGACCACCCCTGGCCAGCCATTGGAGCCACCCCCGCCTAAAATGGGGTGGTCTAGCCACCCCCTATGGCCAAGATGGCCATCCCTTTTTTTTTAATTTATTTATTTTTAATCTTAAATAGTATTTTATTCTTATTTTTTTGTTAATAGGACATGTGTCCCATTTGTGGCTTTAAGATTTCTGAAAAAAAAATCTTAGCCATGAATTGAATATTCTCAAATATATTTTGGACTGGAAAGGATCCTATTCTTTACGTATTATAGTAAAGTGAAGTTCATTGAGCCTGGGCCTCGGCCGTCTAAATGGTAACTCGTATTGCGTAAATGGGCCCATTTACTCTCGGCCCCTTCTCCATTCCTCCTCGGGTTGTAGGCCTCGTTTCTTTTAGGGCTTTAGAAAAGCACGTTAGCTACTCAACGATTGCGGTATTTCATATTACAGAGGGTTTAGTGGATCCTTCACATTTCCAATTCCAATTAACTAGCACACTTTATCACGGTAAGTTTCCTCAATCTCTGTTTTTCCTTCTTTTCTTTTTTTTTGAATATTTTGGTTTCTCTGAGCAACCCCATTTAATGGATCCTTCACTTTATCGCTGTTCTCCAAACTTTTTGTACTTCATGGTGATTAAGCATGCTTGGTTTACAATGTCATGTCAGTAAGGTAGCTTTTGCACGATGGATCTAGAAATTAGACTAAAAAAAATATAGGTAAGAATCTCTCTTTTCTACAAATTATTTTTTGAACAATTGAATACACTAAGAAGTTAAGTGCTAAAAAAATGAAAAAATTAATTCTATATTGTTTCTAATTATTATATCCTTATCTCATTGAACAGATCAAACCCCGAATTCATTTATTTTTCTGGTATACAATCGGATTGGAATATCATAATAATGGTATAAATTGAGTCACTTTTGTTTTGATATTCTATACAAAACTCCATAAAGTCAAAGTGTAATTTATCAATTCCTTTCCATTTTTATCTGTTCCACTTGTTGCAAATTCTAATTTGACTATACAACTCTCTTTTGATTCCTCCATTCATACGTATTCAAGCATTACATATATGATATATGGATTAAGCCCTTCATAAGCTCAACTCGATACATAGTAGTGGAGAGTTTGAAACATATACTCGAACATTAATTAGGACGAAGATCTAAACACCCTCATTATTAAAAAAAAAAAAAAAGCCTACAAAAGGGAAATTAAAATTAGAGAATAGGATTAACTTTTTTTTTTTTTTTTAATCAAATACGGGCAAAGATTACAGGGGTGAGAATTTGATTAACTTCATAACATGATCATAGTGCTAACACCTAATGCACATTTTCATCTCGTGGCCGGCGTTGTTGCTCTAAGACACACTGGATCCTCCAGTCACCAAAGATTTGGGTGAGTCGTCTACAAACTGTGAAAGCCACTCGAGCTCCGCCACATTGTCACTCTGCACATAAGACATTAAGAAAAATAACAATAAATAAAATTTGATACGAAAATATGAAACATCAAAAGTGGTGTGGTGCTTACAGGGAGGCAGAGGGCGTTGAAGTCCTCTATGAAAATCTGCAAACTCTTGGAGTTCATTAAAAAACCAACTGCTTCTTCATTAAATTCCACCAAGAAGCCCAACTTGACAAGCTCAGAGAGTGCACCAATATGATCGTTGTTATCCCACAACAAACCCTCAGATATTGCTTCAGAAAAATATGTAGCATATTCGATGACATTTTTGTATCCACAAGACCTGTCCACCTTTTGTGCTACGTATAATGAAAACAATAACTGTATAATATAATTGTAATCAGCCCATCTGAACTATGGGTTTAGTATTCTATTTAAAGAATTAATTACAAACAAACTAAGCCAAAATATATGGCTTGTTATACCAGAATAATAATCTCTTGATTTGTTGAGATATTATCTAAAACTTAAATAACAAGCATTTGAATTTGAATCTTCAGAAACATTTGAATTTGAATCTTCCAATATCTTATCTGCAAAAGATTTAAGTTTGAATTCTGGATTGAGTTGTTGTGAAGCTTCTTTATTTCCAATACCCTCCCACAATTTCGACTTTGGTGGACAAACGTTGAGATTGAGAGTAAGATGCTGAAAATGTGTAGACACAAGTGGCTTGGTGAGAATATCAGCTATTTGATCTTTGCTGGACAAAAATTTTACAACCAATGTTTTTGCAGCAACTTTATCACGTACGAAGTGATAGTCAATGGCAATATGTTTCGTTCTTGCATGAAACAATGGATTTGCCGTCAAATACGTTGCACCAATATTATCACATAATAAAATAGGAGGCGTCGACAAAAACACTCCTAGTTCAGAGAGGAGGGATTGGATCCATGTAAGCTCAGCAGCAGCATTAGCAATGGCCTTATACTCTGATTCCGTGCTTGATCGAGAGACTGTAGGTTGTTTCTTAGAGCACCAAGAAATTAGATTCTGTCCAAAGAAAACACAATATCCAGAGGTAGACTTACGATCATCTGGGCACCCAGCCCAATCTGCATCTGTATATGCTGTAAGTTGAGATGAGGAGCTTCTTCGAATGACTAATCCATGTGTAATTGAATGCTTCAAATAACGTAGGATACGCTTTACTGCCGACCAGTGTGTGTCACGTGGATTATGCATAAATTGTGAAACTTTATTCACTGCAAAAGAAATATCTGGACGAGTAATAGCTAGGTATTGCAAAGCACCTACAGTACTGCGATATGGAGTAGGATCAGTGAGAGATACACCTGAATATTTACTTAATGGAGAAGAAGCAGCCATCGGAGATGTAATTGGCTTGGATAAATCCATGTTTGTCCTCTGCAGAATATCTGATATATATCTTTGCTGAGATAAATGAATACCATTTGGAATTTGAGTGACTTCAATTCCAAGAAAAAAATTTAAATTCCCAAGTTCCTTTATGGGAAAATCTTCAGAGAGCACCTTAATCAGTCGATCAATTGATGTAGAGTCAGAACCTGTAAGAATTATATCGTCTACATAGACCAATGCAAATAAAGAAATGCCAGAGGATTTATCTATGAACAAAGATGAGTCAGATTTTGAACTAACAAATCCCAGATCAACAAGCCTTGTACTTAGTCTGGAAAACCAAGCTCGTGGTGCTTGTTTTAGACCATAAATTGCCTTTTTGAGTTCACATACTGCATTTGGAAATTGGGGATGAACAAAACCTGGTGGTTGTGACATGTAGACGGTTTCACTTAAGTTTCCATGAAGAAAAGCATTACTTACATCAATCTGTTTCATCACCCATCCTGCAGACACAGCCAAAGATAAAACAGCACGAATTGTGATAGGTTTAATGACAGGGCTGTAAGTTTCACTGAAATCAACTCCGGGTTGCTGATGATACCCTTTAGCTACCAATCGCGCTTTATATCTGTCAATACTACCATCAGCTTTTCTTTTAATTCGAAACACCCACTTGGAGCCTACAATATTCATTGAGGGAGTGGATGATACCAATTTCCATGTACCATTCTGGATTAGTGCATTGAACTCGGTGGTCATTGCATCTCGCCATACAGCATCTTTCACAGCTGAGGTAAAACAGGTGGGTTCAATGGCTGTGGTTGTGAGAGATGTTGTCAAGGCATGAGGTAGTGGATATTTGATGGTTCCATCGGTTGGGATTTTTGGCTTGGAAACGTGATTTTGTGATCTGGTAATCATGCCATGTGTACGTTGAGGGAGGGATGGCATAGGTTGCTGTTGGGTGGTGTCCGTAGCTTGTGCTATGGTGTTATCTTGCTGGAGGCTTTGGCTGAATGTCTCAGTTGGTGGGGCTGTTTCATATGCTTGATCTGTAGTGTCAACAGGCATTGAGTCAGATGTGCCAGAAATTTGTAAGGTTGGAATTTGAGGAGAAGACTCTGTGGAAGATTCACTTGGACTTCTTGGAAATTCTGCAGATGCATGTGAACCTTGAATTGAACTTGAATGAGACAAAGCATTTTGAATTATTGGAGAAAGTGAAGACACATCATGTTGACTTCTTGATTCAAGTGAACCTTGTATTGAAGTAGAATGAGACAAAGGATTTTGAATTGTTGGAGAAAGTGTTGCAGGTGAAGACACATCATGAGCAGCAGATGCAATATGGTCATCTTGAAACTGCGGGATTTTTGGATTAACCATGGGAATATATTTTCTGGAGGGAGCTGAACCGGTAGGAGAAGAGTGCTGGAATGGAAAAACACTTTCATTGAAAACGACATGTCTTGCAATTATTGTTTTTCCTGAATCAAGATCAAAGCACTTATACCCGGTGTGAGGTTTACTGTATCCCAGAAAAACACAGGATTTTGACCGGAATGAAAATTTATTTTTGTTATACGGACGTAAATACGGAAAACATTCACAACCAAAAACTTTTAGGAATTTATAATCTGGAGTTTTGGCAAATAAAATCTCAAAGGGAGATTTATTTTGTGTGACAGAAGAAGGCAACCTATTAATAAGATATGTGGCTGTATCAAAGGCTGCATCCCAGAATTTAAAAGGTACCTTTGAATGAGAAAGAAGAGATAATCCGGTATCTACTATATGGCGATGTTTTCGTTCAACACTCCCATTTTGGTGATGAGTGTGTGGACAAGTTTGCCTATAAGAGATACCAGATTTGCTCAAGTGTCTTTGAATTGGAATGAATTCTCCACCACCATCAGTTTGAACAGATTTGATGGTGGTTTCAAAATAATTTTCAACCAAAGTTTTAAACTGAACAAAAACGGAGAGCGCATCTGATTTAGAAGTTATTGGAAAAAGCCATGAATATCGACTAAAATCATCTACGATGCATAAATAATATCTTTTATTATTAATTGAAAGTAGAGGAGCAGGGCCCCATACATCAAGAAATAATAAATTTAAAGGAGAACTAGAAACTGAAGAAGTTGAACCAAAATGGAGGCGGTGCATTTTGCCTTGTTGACAAGCAGAACACACTTGAGATGACTTATTTGACAAAACAGGAATTGAGTGCTTGGAGATGACTTTTTGAACAATCTGTAAAGCAGGATGACCAAGTCGACGATGCCAAGAATCTACGGAGACACGTTCACCCATAAAAGCAATCGGAGGAGAAGAGATGGAAGAGGATGATGGCCAAGGATAAAGACCATTTTTACTCGGGCCTTTGAGCAAAAGAGTTCCGGTGCGAAGGTCCTTGACACGAAAATCAAAAGGGTTAAATTCTATAGAAACATGATTATCTCGAGTGAATTGATTGACAGAAATTAAATTTTTCTGAATATCAGGAACATGAAGCAATGATTTTAAAGAAAAAATTTTCTTAGCTGATGGTAAAGAAGCTAAGCCAGAGTGGAGAATTTCCAAACCTTGACCATTTCCAACACGAATCTGCTCATTGCCTGTATATTCTTCAGCTTGCATATTAAGGTTTGAAAGGTCATTGGTTAAATGGTGTGTAGCTGCTGTATCTGGATACCAGTTCATGTCTTGTGATGGAGATGAAGAGGTGAGAAGAAAAGCTGAAGGGGGAGGAGGTACACACTCATAAGCATGATCAAATCTGTGAAAACACTTTGCTGCAGTATGGCCGGGTTTGAGGCACAATTGACAAGTGGGCCTCTGAGATGTATAACCGGCATTTGGGAAAAATTGAGGGGGACCACGTCCTCTCCCTCTACCACGTCCTCTTCTTCCAGAGGAGTAATTGTTGGAGGAAAAATTCCTTTGTTGCTTGGAAAAATTATTGGAAGATCCTTGACGTTGGGCTACATTTATAGATGAAACAGCCAAGTCAATTGGCGTGTGTTGTTGCTCCAAACGTTGCTCATAGGTGAGCAAGTGGGCATAGAGATCTTCTAAAGTAACAGGCTCGATCCGAGTGGTAATAGATGTTACCAGGGAGTTGTATTCTCCAGAAAGCCCTGCAAGAATATGTAATATGAGCTCTGAATCTTTCATAGGTTCACCAATGGCAGCCAAAGTGTGAGATAAATTTTGGGCCTTCTGAAAATAATCAGAAATGGAGAGACTGTTCTTCTTCATAGTTGATATTTGATAGCGAATTTGTATGATGCGGGCTTTGGATTCGGAAGCAAATATCTTCTCTAGCAAAACCCAAACTTCACGTGAAGTTTTAATGCCATAAACATGAGGCAAAATAGCTTCTGTCAGCGTGGAAACAATAGCACCGAGAATGAGCTTGTCCTACTGATACCACAATTTATACGCTGGATTGGGTATGGACATCGAAGGGGAAGATGTAGTGGCTACAGAATCAATTAATTTTGGTGGACATGGAACATCACCAGTGACATGACCATATAAATCATTTCCCTTAAGATAAGGGACAATTTGGGTGCACCAAGTCATGTGATTATCACGATCAAGTTTAACTAAATTGGAAGGATGGAAAGACATAGGGACTAGGGAGGAAGATGAAGAAGCCATGGATTTAGACGTTGGTCGTATATAGCTCTAATACCATATAATGAAAACAATAACTGTATAATATAATTGTAATCAGCCCATCTGAACTATGGGTTTAGTATTCTATTTAAAGAATTAATTACAAACAAACTAAGCCAAAATATATGGCTTGTTATACCAGAATAATAATCTCTTGATTTGTTGAGATATTATCTAAAACTTAAATAACAAGCATTTGAATTTGAATCTTCAGAAACATTTGAATTTGAATCTTCCAATATCTTATCTGCAAAAGATTTAAGTTTGAATTCTGGATTGAGTTGTTGTGAAGCTTCTTTATTTCCAATATGATCGTTGTTATCCCACAACAAACCCTCAGATATTGCTTCAGAAAAATATGTAGCATATTCGATGACATTTTTGTATCCACAAGACCTGTCCACCTTTTGTGCTACGAACTTTGAAGACTCTCTATCCCAAAGCATCAACCGGGTTGCTTTTGCTTTCACAATTTCCCCAGTAGAAAGTGATAAACTATAGTTGACAGTAATGGGTTCAAATGTCTCAAGGAAAGTAATATTCAGAAGCCTTTTGATAGCGTCATGCCTCGTTTTCATTTCGATTTTCCTTGTAGGGTCAGCAAGAAAACCAAGGATGAGTCTAACCATCCCTTTCTTAAGCACAGTCTCCTTTGGGTTCACTTGCTTAAGATGAGCAACATCCACTGATTCTTCCTTGTGCACAGATTCAGATATTGTGCGAACCCCAATTTTTCTGTAAATTTCAAGCAACTTTCTCCGAGGTAAAGAAGGCAACCTTTCCTGAGGGTACCATACAAATATAGGTTGAGGACAAAACTGATCAAAAAGATCCTTCAGTTGGAGATCGTCAGCAATGAAAACATCATGCTTGTAGGACAGCAAAATTCCATCTGAGCCTGAACCAACGGGTAATTTCACCAAGCAATCAGCCAAAGTTTTCTCAGTTTTTTCACTCCAGTGCTTCGAAACATACACCCAGAACTTACAACAATCAGCATTCAACAATGGTTGTCCTGAACTTTCCCAAACCTTCCAAAGCTTGCAGTAATCATCAACTGAAGGATTGTGCCTAACATGGAAAGCATTGGAGAAAAAGTTCAATAACTTTGGATCATAGTGTTTCTCCAAAACTTGCAACTGCAAACTGAAGAGACCATCCTCATCATGCAAAGCACATTCCCTGGGGCCGACCCACTTACCAATCTGACTTTCATTTGGGATCCAAATCCTTTTGGTAGCTTCACTGTCTGGCTTCCAATTAAACTCACTCAAGTAGTTGTATATTCTGACTATTGTAGAAAATTGATCGAGATGGAAATCAAGGTGGCTGGAAATCAATGGGCATCCTTTTTCCACATCAACAGTAACGTCAATTGCTCTGAGCTCTTCTTTGTAGGATGTAATACTAGAACCATAAAAGCCTTCATCAAGAAAAGGTCCATCAGTATGCTTCAAATAAGAGCCCCAATGGGAATTGAACAGTAAGCACTCGTTTGGAGGCCTATATCCAACATGGGTCTTCAACCATTTTTGAGAAATTTCTTCCCAGAATTTGTCCGGAAATGAATAATCCCA
>NC_081543.1:6097179-6113720 GCF_901000735.1 Corylus avellana
AGGATGTAATACTAGAACCATAAAAGCCTTCATCAAGAAAAGGTCCATCAGTATGCTTCAAATAAGAGCCCCAATGGGAATTGAACAGTAAGCACTCGTTTGGAGGCCTATATCCAACATGGGTCTTCAACCATTTTTGAGAAATTTCTTCCCAGAATTTGTCCGGAAATGAATAATCCCAATCTTGTAGTAAAATGCGGATGCATTCCAGCAGCTTAAGAACATTATCAGGAGTTATGCAGGAGTGATCTTGAGGAAAATAAAGACCAGCAGCTACCATCTTCACACCATCTTTGATATCAACAACAACCCCCATCACCTTCAGCTCTTCCATGTATTCATGAATGTCCTTGCCATAATAGTTGTCACTATCATCTATGAAAGGGAGAACAGTAATTGGAGAAATAGATTGCCAATCTGGCCCAAACAGAATGCAACTACTTGGAGATCTATAAACACCAAGCCGTGTCCTCAACCACTTCTCCTCACGGATACATTTCCAAAGATCAGAAGGAAACTTAAATGGAGTGTCCTTTAGCTGTCTATAACATGACAGGAAAGACATAACAGTTTCTTTTGTTGTTTCTTTTGTTATGGAAGACGCGTGCTGCCTGAAACAGTAAGTAAATACCTTGACCGCATCCTCAAAATCCACCTTCACCCCTGTTTTCTTCAACTCGTTTCTGTAAGACGAGATGTTGCTTCCATAAAAACCTTCATCAATCAATGGGAAACCTCTGAAAACCTGTAGGATGCAACCCCATTGTGAGTCAAACAAGAAACATTCTCCTGGAGAATTGTAACCCATGTTTGTCTTGAAGCATTTCACACCTTTCAATGCCTCGATGAGCTTGTTGGCTGATCTCGAATGACGTATACATTCAAGGATCAAATGAACAGCCTCAGCTGTAAGCAAAGTCAAGCGTGAAGATGGCCTCAAATTGTCTACAACGAGATGGTAACTTTTACAAAATCCAATTAACACACCAAGCGACCTTAACTCCTCTTTAAAAGAAAGGATTTCCTCCCCATAATAATGTTTATCAATGAAGGGAATGTCACTAATTTGAGATGCAACTCTCCATTCATCATCAGACAAAGCAGATTCAACTGGACATCCATCCCCACGGGATGTCCTTAGCCATTTTTTTTCATTGATACTGTTGATGAATTTGTCCAGAGGAAGCGAATTTTCCTTCAAGAATCTGATGAAATTAAGGATAGAAAACACAACGCCTCTAGTTAAAGTAGAGGAACCTGTAAGAGACATAAGATGCTTCCCAATAAATTCACATGCTTCTCCATACTGAAACATGACTCCAATTGTCTTCAGCTCTTCCTCATCCTCATTTATTCTATCTCCATAAAAACTTTGATCAATCAATGGAATATCAACAAGAATTGATCCATTCTGCAAAATGTTTCCCAACGAAGAGGAAAACATGAATGACTGATATGGTGCCCGGTAGCCAGAACAGCCATTGGTAGTAATTTTAAGCCAACTACCTTCCTTTATGCATTTCAAGAAGTTCTCTGGAATCCAAGCATGTCTCTGTTTGAGGTTTCGAATCCAATCCAACAGCAAGAATGCATTTTCATTCGTAAGTGGTGCAGAAACAGCAGGAATTGCAGCATTGGGAGGAGATATATAGGGGATATCAGAAGCTGCAACATAAGTTATTAGGAAATTTAAAAGCTGTTCACCAGAAGTAAATTCACCTGCAAAACGACCTGGATGCAAGTAGTCTTCTCCTAACTCGACATAGCCTTCACCTCTCCATGGATTTGAACCAACCAATCCCACCCATTTGCTTCCATTAGCTGGGACAAGGACCCCTTTTCTTTGAGTGGTTAGATTGCCATAGTTATCTGCGATCGGCATAGAAAGACACAAATTTGCCACCTCCGATTTTGAAAGATGATTCTGAGAGAGAGCGTGATATAAGAAGTGAACAAATGCAACAGCAAGCTTCCGATCGTTTTTGAGATAATAATTTAGGCGAACTGCATAGTCATATACTTTAAGAACATTAATCCTCACGTGAGCTTCAAGCCATTCCCACACCCTCTTAGAGGAGAAGATAGCTTCTTGCGTACTTTTTGGCATAAAAAAATGACCACCCACACATCTGAATTCCCTGTTCCAATCAATCAGCCACGATGCCATATGATTCTGTGGTGATAACACCACCCGCATCCAGTTCCCAGGTGTGCATTCATTTATGCTACACAAAGACACGTCCCCATAGAGACCCACATATTTTATTAGTGGTATGTTCCTGATGTTGGTGTTATGAAATATGGAGTTCCAATTATCAGCAACAAATAGTAAAATATCAATATACGTCTCGTCTGACACTCCTGCAACAAGATTAGAACTCCCGATGCACTTCACATACCAGATGTTGTTGACAGGTTCCACTCCTAAGAAACTCAATATGTGATCATACTCCTTTCTATCAAATGCAGAACTCAAAATATAATTTCCATGGGATGAAAGATCAAGCAAGCTCACCCCTTCATTCTTTGCCTTATCCAATATGTTCCAGAAAGCAGGCATAAGCCTACAAACTTCACGAGGTTTATGAAAAAATTTCTGCTTTGTGTAGGACTCGCTTGGAACAATATTTTCTTCGACAAGCTTTGCTTTGATTGACTCCCTCACGATATTCAACTCTTTATAAGAAGAACTGTTGATAGGAATGAACTTAAACATGGGAGCCAAACTAGATACTGGAGCATTTTCTGCTGTTCTGATTAGCGAGA
The DNA here is from genome assembly GCF_901000735.1 of Corylus avellana. Classification (NCBI taxonomy): domain Eukaryota; kingdom Viridiplantae; phylum Streptophyta; class Magnoliopsida; order Fagales; family Betulaceae; genus Corylus; species Corylus avellana. The sequence goes on from NC_081543.1 coordinate 6,099,946, forward strand.
CCAAAGCATTGATAAAAGCATAGGGCACACAATCAAGAATCCCTTTGTTCCACTTGTTGTCCAAGAGGATTGTTTCCCTTGATGATGCAAGAAGAAAATCTGCCTGGATTATGAAGGGAAAGTTAGTGAACATCTCTGTTGGAAGAAATGCATAGACGCCAGGTGAGCTCATCCCTCTGTTGAGACGCTCTTGAAAGGGAAAAGCCAACGTGATCACCAACTCTTCTACTTCCATTCTCCTTTCCACTTTGTTTTCTTGCCTAACAGGAAACTTCTGCTTCCACATGTAGTAACTGCATTCTTTGTCGGAACCTTCATTCTCCTTTTCATTGGTTGAGAGATGGAGTGTGTAGGACTCAGCATCAATGCTCTTCTTCGTAACAAAGTCAGTCTCACTCGTGATAGCTATTGCACTGATGGTATTGAGTTGAGCATAGTTATTATGTTCCTTGACTGAAAACCGCTTTATCTTCGAGAGGAACAACAGAACTTCAGGATGAATGCTAGAGAGCTCCTCCTTCACGGCTTTGATCTTATCCGGCTTCAGAGGTAAGACTATTGTTGTCGTTGGAAGAGTATTTCCAGAACCATATATTTGCCATATGTCGGAAAGAGTTGGGTTCTCCTCCACCCATTCTGGAACAATGTACCCAAGATTGCAATATGGGCAAGGCTCTTCGTTGAACCGAATCTGATATCCATTGCTGAATATATACGGCCGAGCAGTAACCAGAAAGACACTCTTGAATCCAATACCTGAATATGTTGACCAGAAATAAGCTAGTTAGAGCAACAAAAATATTCTTAGTCATAAAAATAAAATAAAAAGATAATTTCCCCTGCAAATATTTGGACAGTATAACACTTTTATTCAATGTTTTCTTGCTCTGACTTCTTTCCAAAAAAAAAAAATCAAGTATCATCGTCACCTACCTTTCTCTCCAATATAACCGCGTTTCCTGTTGCCTTTCTTGGTGGAGCGACCAACACTGCAAATGGATTCTATATTTTTGGAAGAGAAACCTATTTCATTGTTGAAAATAAGCAATGTCGCTGGAGCTCCCGTGGCCGTAATGTCCTGATAAGTTATGATGAACTCAAGCGATGGATCCACACCTTCCAAGTAGTTATTGTCTTCCGCATTCTGGAAAAAGAAAAAAATCCCACCATTTCTAAAGTCTAATTTAACAAAAATCATGGCTTAAAATGCTCAGCTAAAAAATAAATAAATAAATAAAAAACTTGGCTAACATTGAATCATCATGATCATACTGGTAGCAGCCATTGCAATCTTCAACCACATTTTCTACGTAGCATAATACATTTAAATAATTTTTTTTTTAAACAAAAGATATCATTGGGCTTTTGCATATATAAGTTGGTGGGGGCAGTGTAAGATTGCAAAAAGTGGGAGGGTTGCTGTAGAAACCGACGCTGCTTCGTTGTGGAAAGCCAAGTGGCGGATTTTGCCGGTGCTCAGGCTTATAAATGGACTCATTTTAATTTTAATTAATTAATTTTGTGTTGAATTTATGTATATATATAAAAGTTCTAAATATTATTGATGTCCAGGCATCAACCCTAATTCAAATTATTTAGTATAACCATTAAGACCCTTCAATATTAACACATTAATTTTTTTTTTTTTTGAATGACACATTAATATTTTGCGTTGGGTTGATGGAAGATTTGCAAATAGCAGCAAAAATTACCTCCTCTAATTGAACCTATTTACTATAATTTACTTCGGCCCCAGCATTTAGCTAGGAGGAATTGGGAGGATCGAACATAAGGTAATAATTGAGTCGAGCCAAGTCAAACTCTGAGTATTGAATAGTCAAGTTTAATATATTTAAGGATGGGCCAATCTCAAACCTTTTACTAAACTAAATAATATGATCAAACTTAATTCATTTAAAAAAAAAAAAATCAAGTTATTCCTGAGTTGCTCAAAATACATATTAATCATTAATTACATAATTATTTTTAAGATTTTATTATTGGTTGAGTTATAACCTTGATGACCCGTTTTGTCCAAGAATTTTAAGCACATAAAAAAGAAATATCAATATGAAAATTTTATTAAAAAAAAAAATTAGAAGTACTACCTATTTCAAATTTTTTTCCCAAAAGTTAGTTCCAATTTTTGGAACAAAAACTTGGGATGTTTAGCATTTCTCTAAAAAAAAAAAAAAATGTAATTGAAGTAATTTGATAGATTATAAAAGAAGAAGAATTAATGCAGATACTTCCCACAAACTACCATATAATTGACAATGTTTTTCCCAAACTTTCAATTTGGACAATGTCTTTCTCAAACTTCCAAAAAATGTCATTGCATTTGCTCCCACCCAATGAAGAAAATACCCTTTCATAAAATAGAAGAAAAAAAAATTCAAAAAAAATTGAACTTAAAAAAAAAAAATGCAGGGTGTAGAAACTTAAGGTCCATTTTGGATTGAGATTTCAAAAAGAGTGATTTAAAAATAGAGATTTTAAAATATGCGATTTGAAAACGTAAATTTTATAAACATAATTAAGCATTTAGCAAAATCACGATTTGGCCTTTAAAATCGTAGTTTAGTCTCTCCCGGCAATTTGAAAATGCAAATTTTATTATCAAATCGCAATTCCAAACAATAAATTTTATGCGATTTGGTAAAAAATCGTATCTTTAAAAAAATGCTTTTTTTTTTTTAAGAAAAATATTAATTTTTTTCCTGAATTTATTGGAGTATTTTTATCTTTCTTACTAATGCTGACCTCAGGACACTGCAATTGAAAGTTTGAGAAAATTTTTTCCTTGAATATGCTTGAATCTTTGGACAGATGAAAATGAACGACGCTAATATAACATTTCCCAAAATCTAAAAACTAACAAAAATATGAAAAACAAGAAAACAAAAGCAACAAGACATCGTAATCCCATGGAGTCCTCCCCCATTTCCACAGCATCAAACAAAGGTCACTAGCTAAAATTTCACCATATGGATCGCCATTAAAGAAGCATGCATGTGAGAGAATGAGTTAGGAAGTAACCTGAATGAGTTCCATGAGGAAATGGACATCCTTGGCATAAAGTTCAGCAGAGAGATTCTTGACGGCCTGATGAAGATCCTCCGTCAGTGGGTTCTCTTCCCCTCCAATCGAAAACTTTTTCTTACGTATAGCTTCTATGTGTTCTCTCGCTGCCGTCTCCATATCCGTACGTTACAGAAAACCAAAGCGCACACACAAAAGCCAGATCTTAGCTTAGCAAGAGAGTGAAAGAAGACTGAGAGTGAAAGAGACACAGTTGTTTCATAATATTATAGGCTGAGAAAACTTAACGAAGGGGTTTCTCAATGAAGTCAAATAAAGGTTATGGGATTAAAGAGAGAAAAGGAAAAGGCTCTGTACGGAAAGTCAGAAAGTGGAGTTTGCAGCTTTGGAGGCAGGAACTAGGAAGTTTAACTAGGAGGGAAGAAAGCTGTTTAGTAATAATTTTTAAAAAAAAATTATTATTATTATTATTATTATTATTATTTTTTTTTTTTTGAGAAGTACATTTGGCAAATCTCTCTCTCCTCTCCTTAACCTTATTTTCACTTTTCAACCCAAAAAAAAAAAAACATATTTTCAAAAATAGTATCAAATAACCTTTTTTTGCTCACAAAAAATTTTAATCTTATTTCATCCTTATATCACATAGATATTTCTTATTACTATATTTTTTAAAAAAAAAAAATTACAAAACACCCAAGAATAAGAAGAGAGTGATTTGCCAACATCACACATTTGGGATTATACACAAAAAGACATGTGAAGGTCCGAAGGAATCGGAGATAAAGAAAGGAAAAGGGTGTTAGGGGGGTACGGAAAGTTGCAAAGTATCAAAGTGAAGCATTGCATAAGGTATCTGATTCGGCTACCTTTTCATATTCCTTGGAAAGTGGAATTCTAGTGGAAGACCCAAGCCACTCTCGCGTTGCCTTGTTGTCGAAGGCTCTAAAGGATTTGTTTTTTTCTTCAAAGCAAGTGCAGAGGGGAAGAAGAAAGACTACACCAAGTAAAAGAAAATTGACATCCCCTAAAATTTTTTTTTATAAAATGCTAGCTTTTACATTTATTTGAGCAGTTAAATATAATAAATGGTTCAAATTAAAAAATAAATAAATAAATAAATTTGAGAAATTCAAATCCCATAAAGGATGACTAAACATTCCAACAAAGACCCTTAGTATAACCATTAATACGTCCCCAAGAGGTAGCTCAATCGGCTAGGACCACACTTAATAAAGTGGAGGTCACTAGTTCGAATCCCCCTCCCCCCTCTTGTGCGGACATGTCAATAAAAAAAAAAATCATTAATACAGGGTAGAAAAACCTAAATTTTATTAGCCTATTGGATTCTTATTGGCTCGTGTGGTTTGAAGCAGTCAGTAGTGGCTGGGCCGGGCCAGGCCAGAGCTGAGTTTATACAAATATCTTGGGCTTTGCATGATTCGACCCATGCGTGCGTCGCCTTTTCAGTTTCCTAAGGAAAGTGGAATTCAAGTGGAAGAGGCTGAGTGCTAACCCTGATCTGGCTCTGTTGTTTAGAGCTTCCTTTGGAACCTTCGTTCCTTTCTCCTAGTTTCCTGTTTTCCCTTGTTCTTCTTCTAGGTCGGTCCTTTCCTTGTCCCCTGTTTGTGCTCATGGATCTAGATACTCTCATCTCTCAAACTACGGCCTTGTCGTGGGATGATCCTATTAGTCATCTAGAGTCCATCATCTCTGTTGCTCCTTCGGAGGAATCTTTTGCTCTTGTTGGCAAGATAATTGCTCAAAAACCTCCTATTCCTATACAAGTTAAAGCTTCTCTTATCAAAGCTTGGGAGTTTGCTGTTCCCTTTTCTTTCCAAACCACAAATGACCCCTTCAAATTTATCTTTTCATTCTCCCAAAAATACCATGTGTCAAAAATTCTGAAACTTGCTACCTGGAATGTGAAAAGTTCTCTTTTAGTTTTGAAGGAATGGTCTCCGGATCTTTCTTTGAATGAGATAAACTTTAGCATGTCTACTTTCTGGGTTCAGATTCATGAGCTTGCTCTGAAGAACATGACCAGAACCAATGCCGTAGCTATTGGTTTGGGTCTTGGAAAGCTTTTGGAGGTAGAAAATTTTGGTGAAACAGGGATGATCTGTCGTAGTTATCTCCTGATTTTGGTGGAGATTGATGTGAGAAAACCTCTGAAGCCAGGTTTTTTGCATGATCGAGAGGGTGGAAATTCCCTTTGGTGCCAGTTGAAGTATGAACGCTTGGGTGATTATTGTGTTCAATGTGGTTTGATAGGGCATAAGAAGCAAGTCTGCAGAGCTGTGATGGATCCAGATTTGGTAGAACGTTACAAAGTGCCTTTGTTTGCCTCATCCTTCTCTAGATTCAGCTCCTTTGCGCCTCCGCAAGTAGTTGAAGAGATTGGGGAAAAGGCCTCTCCTCTGGTTCCCGAGTTAGAGAATCCTGAGTCAGCACACTCCCAGGTATCTCGCTCCAACTCACAATCTGGTTTATATCTTTCCCATGCTTGTACATCACTTGTAAAACACGATGTTTTAGTCGCTCACACTGCCCAATGTTCTAATCTCCACCAACCTTGGTCATCTAACGATGCCCAAGCCTCCACGTCAGCTACTATAGAGAAAGTTTGCCCCATAATATTGCCTTCCCCACCTTCCCTCTTCTTAAATGCACCGAATATGAATAAAATCACATCAGCCTTCTTTGAAGACACTACCACAATAAATGCCCAGACTCCTTTAAATCAACCCTCCTATCACTTCACTCCCACATCTGATTCCCTCCCCAACATAAATATCTTTCAATTCCTTTCGGACCCAAACATCTCCAAAAACCTAGTTACTTCTCTTTGGTCTGGAAAGCCCAGCCCTTCCACATCTCAAGCCCTTAGCCCAACTCTAAAGTGTTCCTCGAAACCCACTCATGAATCCATGCCTATTGCTCCCCCCTCAAATAATACCAACCCTTCCACTATAAAATTACAAGCCCATACAACATCTCCTCTTTATCGTTCTGAAGACAAAAAACACATTCAAAAAAAATTGTCCCCAAAGCCTCCTAAAAATTCCAGAGTCAGCCCGTACCATCTAAAACCTCCAAAAATTTCTATCTCTAATACTCATCCCTGTAAACCCAACCAAAATCTTCTCACCAGTCCTACCACCTTCTTGGATGGTTTCTCCTACCATGCTCTTGCTGATGATGGGGATCCTCTCTGCTCCCCGGTTCTTAAAAGAATTAGATCCTCTGAGGTTTTGCCTCCCTCCAAAAAAGGGCCGGGCACCTCTCTGGCTAAGGGGGTCTTCCCCCCATCTGAGATTCAGCCTTCTTTGAAGTACAATGAGGATTCGCCTAAGATGCCAGCTAGACGGATTTTTAAAGCTGCTAGACAGAAGAGAGAATCTCGTATTGTTCCAGTTTCAGTTGTGGAGGAGAATTGTGTGTTTGATCAAGCTGAGGAGGCGGGCTTTGCCATGCCCCCAAATGTTACATGAAGCTTCTCTCCTGGAATTGTAGAGGGCTCTCCCGTCCCTCTGCAATCCGAAGCTTACGAGTGTTAATCAGGAATCTCAATCCTGATGTTCTTTTCCTTTCTGAAACAAAGACAGCTTCTTCTTCTGCTTCTAATATTCTAAATAGACTTGAGTTTTACTTATTAGTTCAGGTTCCTCCTTCTGGCTCTAGAGGGGGTCTGTTGCTAGCCTGGCGTGATGGAGTAGAGCTTGAATGTTTTGTTCAGAATAAAAATATCATCTCGGCTTGGTGTTACTCTGACCCTCCAAACAATCCTTGGATTCTCTCCTGTGTCTACGGCCCTCCTAAGAAGCATGACAGGTCTGCTTTTTGGGATTCCCTGTCTGAGATTGGTTATGTTGGTGGCTCTTGGCTATGTATTGGGGATTTTAATCACATTTTAGATAGCTCTGAGAAATTGGGGGGGAGGCCTCATGCTAGTTCCTCGAATTGCCCCTTCAGGTCTTTTATGAACATTGCTGATATGGTTGATCTTGGGTTTACTGGTAATCTGTACACCTGGTGCAATTATAGGCAGGGGAGGAATTTAATCAAGGAAAGGTTGGATAGAGGGATTGCCTCTAGCAATTGGGTGCATCTGTTTCCTGAATTTTCTCTACTTCATATCCCAGCATTCTCCTCTGATCATTGTCCCATTCTCCTTAACTCCTCTCTTTCTCCAGTTTTCATCCCTAGGCCTTTTCGTTTTGAGGAGTTCTGGACTCGGGATCCTACCTGTAGTCAAGTTATTGATGAAGCCTGGAGAGTTGTTATCAATGGGAATCCGGCCTTTTGTCTCGTTAAGAAGCTGAATTATACTAGGGCAGCTCTTCAAAAGTGGAATAATCTGTATTTTGGCAATATTCAGTCTCAGATAAAAGTTGCCTTTGCACAGCTTGACTCTATTCAGAACAATTCTCCTAGTGACTCAAATTCTATTTTGGAAGCTGATATTAAAAGTGGGCTGGAAAAGCTCTTGATTAAGGAAGAAATTCTCTGGAAGAGCAAATCTAGGGAACTATGGCTGACTTGCAAAGACCTAAATACCAGATTCTTTCATACTTCAACTCTCATTCGACGAAGGTCAAATTCTATAGATTTTCTTCAGAAAGATTCTGGGGCTTGGGTTTCTCAAAGGGCCGAGATTGGGGGTACTTTTGTGAGCCATTTTATGAACCTGTTCTCCTCTTCTTCTTCTAGTTTTGATGATGAGTTGGTAGATCTTTTTCAGCCTATCATTTCGGATGAAGAAAATATATCTCTCTGCTCCATCCCCTCAGAGTCTGAAATTGTTCAAGTCTTGGCTAGCCTGGGTTCCACCAAAGCCCCTGGCCCGGATGGATTTACAGCCTTGTTCTACAAGAAGTTTTGGGCCACTGTCAAAGATGATGTTCTTGGGTTTGTGTGGGGTTTCTTCAAAGATAATCTGCTTCTTCAGGATCAAAATCATACTTTCATTGCTCTCGTGCCAAAGAGATCGGGTCCTCACTCGGTTCATCATTTCAGGCCGATCAGTTTGTGCAATATTGGTTACAAGATAATTTCCAAAATTCTTGCTTCTCGGCTAAAGATCTTGTTGCCTAAAATTATTTCCCCGACTCAATCGGCTTTTGTTCCAAACAGAAATATCCAAGATAACTCTATTCTAGCTCATGAGTTATTACATGCTTTTAAGAACAAAAAGGGAAAATGTGGTTTTATGTTCCTTAAAATGGATATGGAGAAGGCTTTTGATAGGATGGAGTGGAATCTCATCCTCTTTGTGATGCAGAGATTGGGGTTTCACCAAACTTGGATAAATTGGATTAAGATCTGTATTTCTTCTTCTTCCTTCTCGGTGATGATTAATGGGAGCCCTTTTGGCAGATTTTCCCCGGCTAGAGGGCTGCGGCAAGGTGATCCCCTGTCCCCCTTTTTATTCATTTTGGGCACTGAAGTTCTCTCGAGGCTCTTGTTTAAAGAGGAAGTGGCTGGGAATTTAAAAGGCCTAAAAATTGCGAGAAACTGCCCTGCTATTTCCCATCTTTTGTATGCAGATGATCTGCTGATTTTTGGTAAAGCGTCATGTGCAGAAGCATCTTGCATTAGTAGCTGTTTTGAGAAGTATTCACGTTGGTCTGGTCAATCCATCAATGCAAACAAATCCTCCATTCATTTCAGCAAAAATACTTTCCCAAGCTCTATCAGAAACATCCTCTCTATTCTTCCTTTCACCTATAACCCAATTAAGTCTGTCTATTTGGGGCTGCCGATTTTATTTGGAAATTCGAAGTCCAAGCCCTTTCATGGGATTGTTGAGAGTGTACAAAGGAGAATGGAAGGTTGGCGTTCAAAGTCTCTTTCTCAAGCAAGTAGAACGATTTTGATTAAATCTGTGGCAGCCTCTATCCCCACTTATGCAATGAGTACTTTTCTCCTCCCTAGAGGAATCTGCAAGAATTTGGACAAGATGTTCAAAAATTTCTGGTGGGGTTTTCCTCCTGGAAAAGCTAGAAATCTCTCTTTGAAGTCTTGGGATTCTCTTTGCCTTCCTCGTGCTTTGGGTGGGATGGGGTTTAAACGGATGAAGGATGTCAATCAAGCTCTTATTGCTAAACTAGGTTGGAAGGTTCTCACAAATTTCAACAGTAGCCAGCTACGAGGTAAGTATCTCTGTTCTTTTCCTTTCCTCTCTTCCTCCCTAAATTCTGCTAGTACTTGGCTTTGGAAGGGGATTTTAAAATCCCGGCAACTTTTGTCTCAAGGAGCCTGTTACAAAATTCATAGGTTTTCCTCTCTGCCGGTTTGGGACTCACCTTGGATCCCAACCTTTCCTTCCTTTAAGCCAATCCCCCTTAATAATAGCAGTAATGTTTTCCCTCATCTTTTGGTTAAAGATCTTTTCTCTCAATCCACAAATTCCTGGAATTTTCCCTTGTTGAATTCTATCTTTGATCCCTCTTCAGTGGCTGAGATTGGAAAAATCAAACCCATCCCTTCTCAAAGTGACAGCTTTTTGTGGACCTCTTCTGCCAATGGCTCCTTTTCAGCCTCTTCAGCTTATAAACTTATTAGAAATAATTCCCTTTCCCCTCTCCATAATTCTGTTTCATCTTCCTCTTGGAAAAAATTGTGGAAGCTTAATCTTAGTGATAGGCTGAAATTCTTTTTGTGGAAAATGGCTTGGAACATCATTCCAACCAAATCTAGGCTCAGTGAAGTTTTTTATATCTCTTCATCTGATATGGTTTGTCCTCTTTGCAAATCTGATTTTGATTCTCTTGGTCATCTTTTTTTCCGGTGCAGTTTTGCAAGGATTATTTGGAGAGATTCTTTCTGGCCTTTAGACTCTTTGGTTTGGTCAAATTTTAGTATGTCAGATTGGTTGAATTGTATTATCAACCCTTTTTTGTTTCTTGGCTTACCAAAAAAATCGGATGTTCATCTTTTTCAAATTTTTGCCTCTGTTTTTTGTGATTTGCTGTGGTTTAACAGGAACAAGGCAGTTCATGATGGAAAAATTCCTGATGCTCTTTCTTTATCTCGGATCATTAAAAAAGTTTCTTTGGATCACCTCTTGGCTTGGAAAGGGCTCTCATCTTCACATATGGAAAAATGGCTCCCTCCTACAGCAAATTCTTTCAAGATAAATTTTGATACTGCTGTGAGAGACTCCTTTTCTGCTCAAAGTGCAGTCTGCCGAGATTCAAGTGGCAAGATTATTAAGGCTCTTTCAAAGATCAGCCCTCCATCTGACCCCACTTATGGGGAGGCTTTGGCTTTGTCTCTTGCTGTCTCTTTGGCAATCTCTCTCAACATCTCAGATTTTATTTTGGAAGGAGACTCTTCTATTGTCATCATGGCGCTCCAACACCGGCCTCTGATTCAAGATTGGAAAATTGAGAACATTATTGTCGATTCCATTGCTATGATTCCCCCGTCTTCCTCTTGGAAGGCAAGAAAAGTTCACAGAAGTGCAAACTTCTGCGCCCACCATGTGGCTTATTGGGCCGCGGCTAGAGTTCATTCCGGCTGCATTCCCATTCACTTGCCCCATTCCCCCTCTTTTCCCATTTGTAGTGGAAAAGATCCACCCCCCTGTTAGTTTTGGTTCTATTTGTTCTTGTTGTTTGTGTTGGTTCCTCTTACCAAAAAAAAAGAAAAAAATGAAATTCTTTCAAATCCATTTTAAAAAATGACATGTGCATTTTAAGTTATTTAAAAAACAAGTCAAAAGCATATATATATATATACTAAAGACGCAAGACTAGTTTTAAAAATAATTTTCTACAAGCGAGTTTATAAAAAATTTGTGTCCCACGGGGCCACGATTCACAACTTGGAACATCCGAAGTTGCGGCCAGTACTACGCCGGCCGGCCAGCATTCACTATTGCACGGAGAAACTTTTCCTCGTGGTTGGAACATGAACTCGAACTCTTTCGGTATATCGTCGTTCGACTTGGATGCAGTACTGGGATGCTGCCAATTTTTCGGTCTCTCTCTGTGTATAGCTCTCACTCTGTCAATATGTTGTTGTAGTTGTAGTAAATAAACGATACATAAATAGTATTAAGCTATGAGAGGCTGAGGAATTCGTATTTATTTGTAGAGCTGACAAAACGGGTTGGCGTGTCGAGTTCGTGTCAATATGGTTGACTTGCGAACCCGTTTATGCCGACCCGAACCCAACACGTTTATATAAACATGTCGAACACCTAAACTTGAATACGACAGGTTTTCTTAACGAGTAACATGACACGACATGTGTAACCTATTTAGATAAACGTGTCATTTCGTTTCGGGTTGACACGACCCGACCTGTGAACACATTTAGTTTAGCTGTCAATAGGTCTCGACCCAACACAACCCGACCCGACCCAATACGACAACAGTACAGTCATTTTAATTTTTATAACCTAACCAAAAAATGCAAAATCCCATAAACCAAGCAGCAATGTGGCGGTTTTTAATTGAAAAAAAAAAATGGTGGGTGGGAGAATTGATAGAAAGCCTCCAAAACAACAAAGCTAATTCAAGGATCTATTATTTGTGTTGATTGAGCTTGAACATGTACATCTCAACATATCTTAAAATAATTTGCATAAATTCAACAAACATATGGACAATCTATTTAGCTCAATTTTAAAATACGTGTCTAATTCCAATGGACATCTATGGGGATTTTGGTTTAAAGGGGTCAATATTTTTTTTAATGAATAAAAAAATTAAAGCTGAACAAAAATTGATTTAAAATATTAAAAAATATAACTAACGAAATAGATAAATAATTTAACAAAAAGACCCCAGGTTTTTCGGACTTTGTTTTTAGAAAATCACGGTTAACTAGTTGATAAAGTCTTTTTGAGATATACTTTTTGAATTTGGTCTATATAATTAGGATGGTAATTGTATTTTTTTTTTTCTTAAGCAAGGATCTATGGCCAAATTTGCTAAACCTAACTCGATATGAGTTCGTTTAAAATTTGATTGGAGCTCAAGAAAATCATTGTTGTTATCCATAATCTTAACTATATATATGTGACAAAAACTATATGTATTAAAAGAACAATTATTTTAAAAAATAATCTAAATATAAAAACTAAATCAATTGCATGCCTCAGATATTAGAATTCACTGCACTGCAAGTAAAAGTAGCCAATTCCTTTGAATCAGCAATATAAAGAGACTCAAAGCCTCCCTAAGAAGTCATAATACACGTAGATAGGTGCAGGTCACTTGTGAACAAAGAAGCTTCATTAGTTTTTTATTTGAAATAAGGCTAATCGAGTCTTCCCTCTAGACAAATCACATGATATTGCAGAAGAAGAAGAAGAAGAAGCAAGTTCAAGAGACAGGAAATGAAGAGAAGCCCCCCAACCTAACACTACTACACTAGGTTGTTATGTCTAGTCCTGAATATTTACATTCATGCATTTTGTTCTCTTAAATAAAATGGCGTCGTGTTAATAAGATGTGCAGAGGTTATAAAGCTCAGCATCCAAAGTCTTGGTACTTGGGTTTGGGTAAAACAAAATTAGTCAGATGGGTGAAAATTCACCCACGTCACTCAGTGGCTTAAACAAAACAAGTGTTTCGTAAGAAAAGCAAGTCACCGCACCAGCTTGTTGGGTGAAAATTCACCCATGTCAACTCAGTGGTTTTGCTTATCTATACGGTGCATTTTGAAAAAAAAAAAAAAAAAGAAGCCACTCTTCCTTCTTCAGCCTACGTCTGACCTAATTTTACAGATTTCCTAAACGCCTGAAAGTAAAAACAAACCAGCAGTGACAAAAAAAAAAAAAAATGGAGTTGTGAATCTCAGTCCTCATGAGAAATATTTGCTGGTGTTTTTAATGCCCCATGATGAGTGGATGAGGGTGGGCAACCATAAGATCTAAGAAAATTTTACAAGAAGTTAGAAGAATTTTTGGGAGGTGAGGGGGGCATTTGTCCCCCTCCCTCCACCGTCTATAGTATACAATACAAAACAAATGAATGAATTTTATATATTTTTTTTGTTAAAAATTTAAGTTAAAAAAAAATAAAAAAATAAACGGGTCGCAAGTTAACACGACACGACATGTTTATTAAACGGATCAACATAAACCCTGATCCTAAAATTATGTGGCGTGTTCGCAAGTCGTGGGTTAAATTGTTAATCCTACTTATTTGGGAGAAAATTAACAAGGACGAAATTATAAACAATGAAAAGCCGCTTTGGGAGTGGTTAAGCCGCTCTTTACCATTTATCCCAAGGCTCGGCCAGTGATCACCCTGACTTTTTTTTTTTAATTTATAAAAATATTTTTGTTTTATTTTAAAAAATAATTAAAGTCATTTTTATCCTTTTATAGGCCTTTGGTGGGACACTGAAAACTCTTTTTTTGGTAATTTTGAGACATTGACTTAATTAATAATTATGAGAAATATTGACTATAGGTTGGTAGTTTAAGGAGTACATAGACTTTCTCCTTAAAGTAATTAAGACGACACTGTAGTGTCCCAGAATTTTCAAAGCTATTTAAATAGATTATTTTGATAATGATGTTATTTTAATATCCATTGTAGCTAAGGATTTTTAATTCTTGGGAAATTTATGAGAGTGGTAATTAGAGAATGGTAATTGGTGAAATAGTATAGGGTTGGTGAAATAGTATAGGGTTGGTGAAATAGTAAAATGAGGGTATAATTGTAAATTGAAGATAGAATGAGGGTATAATTGTAAATTGAAGATAGAAT